>NW_013667255.1:116126-120761 GCF_000517525.1 Limulus polyphemus | reverse complement strand
CACAGAAAAACAGTGAAACATTTAATACTTTATTTTGGTCCACACGTAGCAAGTTCACACAGAAAAACAGTGAAACATTTAATACTTTATTTTGGTCCACACGTAGCAAGTTCACACAGAAAAACAGTGAAACATTTAATACTTTATTTTGGTCCACACGTAGCATAAGTATAATAACACTTATAACCAACAGTGCTATTCCGCAGTGCACCATAAATTGCGATAAGCAACTGATGTTGACACACTAAATATTTTACTCAGTTAATCTTATTTAAGTTGCACCTACAGCATTGGCCTGGTGGTTAGGGCATTCGGCTCGCAATATGTAGGTCACGAGTTTGAATCCCCTCACCGATCTTGCTTGAGGGTGAGGGTGTTATAATGTGACTGTGAAAAGTAGCCAAAGAGTTGGCGATGGGTGGTGTAGACTAGTTGCCTTGTCTCTAGTCATTCACTTGAAAATTAGGGACGACTAGAGCAGATAACCGTTTGTTTGTTTGTTTTTGAATTTCGCGCAAAGCTACACGAGGGCTATCTGCGCTAGCCGTCCCTAATTTAGCAGCGTAAGACTAGATGGAAGGCAGCTAGTCATCACCACCCACCGCCAACTCTTGGGCTACTCTTTTACCAACGAATAGTGGGATTGACCGTCACATTATAACGCCCCCACGGCTGAAAGAGCGAGCATGTTTGGTGGGACGGGGATTCGAACCCGCGACCTACAGATTGCGAGTCGAGCGCCCTAACCACCTGGCCATTTCGGGCCAGACAGATAACTGTGAAGGAGATTTGCGCGAAATTAAACCAACAAACAAACCCTTGCAATAGATTTGAATAATAGTCTTAAGCTTCGGATTTATGCCATGGAAGACATCATTTTGCAAAATAACATCCCAATATGTTCCTACCCTATTTTTAATTTATTAGATTAGCCATACAAATATATTATATTTTTTACATGCATTTCCATTGGTTTCTGGCCAATGGTTGAATATTATGGATATCAACCATTAAAAATAACTAGATACGTAACTTATATGTAATTTTATTAGAAGTTGAAGTTATAGAATACATTATAAAGGACTGTAAAAAGACGCCCGAAATACGTTGACATCAAATACTAAGGTTATTTAGTACAGAGTTATCCATCACCCCTTATTCATGTGACTTTCACCAATAGTACACATCAACACAAAACATTCGTAAATCATGTTTTTTTATTATTATTATTTAGTACAGAGTTATCCATCACCCCTTATTCATGTGACTTTCACCAATAGTACACATCAACACAAAACATTCGTAAATCATGTTTTTTTTTATTATTATTATTTAGCTGTCTCGAAAATAAGCTTGAATAAAAGTATTTTTAGTTAAATGTGCTCTTTTTTTTTAATATTACGCAGTAAATATTTTAATACTGACTTTAGGAAAACGCGATTCAGCGTGTTCCGTACGTTAAAAAGATAACACTGCCCCTTAATGGAAATAATTAAGCCAATAACAATAACGATTCGTCATCAAAATACTAAAATGTCACATCAAGTGCGATGTAAGCCTGATAAATTCATGTCTTACAAGATACCATGTAAGCCTGATAGATTCATGTCTATCTTGACAATGATATGAGGATTCTTGTATGTTTAGAAGACAATTTATTTACTGACAACTTCATTGATAAAGAAATTTTTCCACACGTAACAACTTTACACACTAAAATACTAAAACATTTAATATTTTATTTTGGTCCACGCGTAACAACTTCACACACTAAAATACTAAAACATTTAATGTTTTATTGTGGTCCACACGTAACAACTTTACATACTAAAATACTAAAACATTTAATATTTTATTTTGGTCCACGCGTAACACCTTCACACACTAAAATACTAAAATATTTAATGTTTTATCTTGGTCCACACGTAACAACTTCACATACTAAAACATTTAATGTTTTATTTCGATCCACACATAACAACTTCGCACACTAAAATACTAAAATATTTAATGTTTTATTTTGGTCCACACGTAACACTTTCACACACTAAAATACTAAAATATTTAATGTTTTATTTTGGTCCACACGTAACAACTTCACATACTAAAACACTAAAACATTTAATGTTTTATTTTGGTCCACACGTAACAACTTCACACACTAAAATACTAAAACATTTAATGTTTTATTGTGGTCCACACGTAACAACTTCACACACTAAAACACTAAAACATTTAATGTTTTATTGTGGTCCACACGTAACAATTTCACATACTAAAATACTAAAACATTTAATGTTTTATTGTGGTCCACGCGGAGCGTTTCAGACACAAAACACTACAACATTTAATGTTTTATTTTGGTCCATACGTAGCGCTTCAGATACAAAAACACTAAAGCATTTAACGTTTTATTTTGGTCTACACTTAGCGTTTTAGACACAAAAACACTAAACATATAACGTTTTATTTCGGTCCACACGTAGCGCTTCAGACACAAAAACCCTGGTGGACTGTAATGTGGAATCTGTCAGAGATATAATGTTAAGTTGACAGAACCTGGTGGACTTTAGTGTAGAATCTGTCAGACAGATAATGCTAATATAGATCATGACAGACAGGAAATAGTAAGTTGACACAGTCTGGTGGACCGTAATTTAGAACAAGGCAGACAGATAATGACAAGTTCACACAGTCTGGTAGACCGTAATGCTCCTAAGGCACAGATCAGTATTTCACTCTGCTTGGTGCTCATGTGTGTCCTCTGCTGAAATTGTTCAAATACTCTTCCTTAAAGTATATATGAACTAAAGAAATATCAACTTATGAAGTTATTTTCATTAGTGAGATTTTAATATCATAAAATCATGTGCGAATGATCCAGTTTTGTGGTTTTGAAACTTTACCCTGGCGAATGAAAGTTAGAGGTTACGTAGTCTTAACTGTGCCACCTTGATTATACCAACTGTTAAAGCGCATATTTAGACAAAAAACAATAACGCTTCAGACAAGCTGTCCTGAGTCGCAACTGTTGATAAATCCTGAGCAGTGTGATAATACGATTACAGCCAGATTAACGGGTTAATCCTGTAAGTAAACCATGCGATTAAAAATAGATCGCTGCCTCATTCTTTACTAATTATCCACCATTTCAAGTGTGGACTAAAATATAGTATTAAATAGTGTAGAATCTGTCAGACATATAATGTTAAGTTGACAGAACCTGGTGGGCTGTAGTGTAGAATCTGTCAGACAGATAATGCTAAGTTGAAAGATACAGTTCACCAGGTCCTGTCAACTTAGCATTATCTGTCTGACAGATTCTACACTACAGCCCACCAGATTATGTCAACTTAACATTATATGTCTGACAGATTCTACACTACAGCCCACCAGGTTCTGTCAACTTAGCATTATCTGTCTGACAGATTCTACACTATAGCCCACCAGATTCTGTCAACTTAACATTACATGTCTGACAGATTCTACACTACAGTTCACCAGGTCCTGTCAACTTAGCATTATCTGTCTGACAGATTTTACATGTAATTAACTTGTAATTAACTAATGCTTATTATAGAAACCAAGATGATTATCCACGGACCATGTTTCAACGGGACGTTGGCTTGTTATGCAGAGCGGTGCCGCAGAACTAGAAGAAAGACCGTTGAGTTATAAGTTTGGGTGGTTTTATTAAATTATGAAGAAACAATAACGAAGTCGCGAGACTAAGTTTTACTATTCCATATATATTATTCAGAGAGAGCTGGTGGATCGGCGTGTCTGAACTTTATAAGATGAAATAAAACAAAGTAAATAATACGTGTTTGTTGTTTTTCTCTTTATTTTGATGTGTTGCTCTTCAGTATCTCTGCATTACGTCTGTGGACTTATAACACTTAAAAATACAGATAGCCCATTGTTTAGCTTTGTACTTTACAGCAAACAAACAAAACTTGTTTTATCAATTTTTGAAAGCCACCTGGTGACGACGTTCATGTAATACAGTGACGTGACTATGCATATATATATATATCATGTGATTATCTAATGCGATCGTATACAACAGAAACAATTTCATCAAGAAACGTCAAGTTCTATTGTATGTTAATGAACGTTTCATTGAATTACACAACACAGATTAATGTAGAAAGAAAACGTTTATTCAGTTACAGACATTAGAGTTTGTTTACATTTAGATAGCTTCAATGTCATCTTCTCTAGCAAATATATTCAGAGAGAGAGTGAGTGAAAATTAAACAAACATAGCAGTGTAGGATTAGTGTCATAGTAAACATGTTGAGAAATAAAACATAGAATTTGTTATGCATAAGACTTGTGGGGAGAAGAAACTGGGTTAGATAATCTTTTGAAAGAAAAGTTTTGGGGAGAAGAAGTTGGGTTAAATAATATTTTGAAAGAAAGTTGTGGGGAGAAGAAATTGGGTTAAATAATATTTTGAAAGAAAAGTTGTGGGGAGAAGAAGTTGGGTTAAATAATATTTTGAAAGAAAAGTTGTGGGGAGAAGAAGTTGGGTTAAATAATATTTTGAAAGAAAAGTTGTGGGGAGAAGAAGTTGGGTTAAATAATATTTTGAAAGAAAAGTTGTGGGGAGAAGAAGTTGGGTTAAATAAT
>NW_013667255.1:112741-115452 GCF_000517525.1 Limulus polyphemus | reverse complement strand
GGGGAGAAGAAGTTGGGTTAAATAATATTTTGAAAGAAAAGTTGTGAGGAGAAGAAGTTGGGTTAAATAATATTTTGAAAGAAAAGTTGTGGGGAGAAGAAGTTGGGTTAAATAATATTTTGAAAGAGAAGTTATTGAGAGAAGAAGTTAGGTTGCATAATATTTTGAAAAGCAACGATATGTTTCCGATATTTTTAAGAATGGAATTTCTAGGAGGCCATTTTAGATTTCCATCAGAAATGAATAACTTATGTACACGTTTCTGACAAGTTTTTTGTTTGTTTGTTGCTATTAAGCACAAACTACACAATGGAATGTCTGTGCTCTGCCCATCGTGCGTATCCAAAGTCAGTCTTGAGCGTTATAAGGCCACGAGTTACCACTGAACCACCGAATGAGCTTCTGACAAGATATACCTAAAATGGTTTCAAAACATTAGCTTGTTGGTTAATTGGAGACATATTGACATCAACTATAATTACGGCTTAAATATGGGGTAAAAAGTAAATGTAATCATAATAAAGAATTTTAATTTATTGTATTATAGTAAGAACAGATGTGTGTTAGTTCCTTTAACCCCTAATGTTGGTGAAGAGGGAAGACGAGCTTTTATTTAGGAGATTTAGTCAGATCAGTATATTTTATACGTTCTCTTGCTTCAATAGCATGGTTGTTGAAAAATGTTTTACACGTGCCTCTATTTGTTGTCTGAATAGATGTCGACGGTCTGGGTGAAAGCTTTACAAACGATCAGGAAGCGTTCATTTAAAGTCACGTGGCCCATCTGTCCCACTCCCGTTCTTCCAGCCAACACTACATGCAAAATACGATAATGTGAACATGATGAGATGAGAACCTATTCATCATACGCTTTCAGACATTCATCTTGTTCAAATGGTCTTTACATGTGCTACTCTTAAAGTTTGGTAATGACAACACTGATGGTGCTGTACGGAAGCAGGCATGTCTATGAATAACACTTATATACTGTTGAGGCTCACTCAACATGGCAACTACAAAGTACATATTCTCCCTACCTCTCTAATTCAGCAGCAAAAAGTATTAAGTACAATAAGTTGAGCTCGTCTTGAACACATGCAGAAAACGATCGACGCCGAAAGATTAAGTTTATACAAGATTCCTCTATATTTATTCCTTTTCAACTTAAAACAATGCAGCTTTGAGCCAATATTGTACCGCTTGAAACAATGGTTAAACAATCGGGTCATACTTATTACATTAATCACACTTTTAGGTTGTGTGGTTGAATACTTCAAAGCTTTAAAGATCTCTAACTGCATTATATAGAAAGCACCTCAATTAGGTATAAATATTAGCATAGAATACATGGAAGTTTAACACTAGTTTTTTGCTTCATCATGGAGTAATATAATTGGCTACAATGATTAAGATTTGTGTTTGTTTGTTGTTGTTTTAACAGGTTTAATATTACTTGTGTCGTGTATGTTTCCCAGAACTAATTTGATAGTAAAGTTTCAAACGCTATTTGAGGAAAACTATTGGAAGTGACGTGTCTTAAAGATAATTAGATAATACAATAATTTATATAAATTAATAAATAATTGAGTTTTATGACAGTATTCTTGGGTTATATATTACACCAAAGAGATTGGCCCCCCAGTGGCACAGCGGCATGTCTGTGGACTTACAACGCTAGAAACCGGGTTTTGGTATTCGTGGTGGGCAGAGCACAGATAGCCCATTGTGTAGCTTTGTGCTTAACTTCAAACAAACAAACCAGAGAGATTGACTTTCAAACGCCTCATTTCTTATCTTCCCAAGTTCCAAAAGGTTGTAAAGAATGTGTTTTATAAGTACTAGATGGTTTAATAAATGTAGGGTAACTGTAGGGGCGATAAGAAGATTCAAAGTATATATATGCACGTATATTTCAACTTAATAATTGCACGTGATTCGAACGTCAAAGTCAGAAATTAACGTGGAAGAATATGACTGGAAATGCTGAGGCAACTTAGAAGAATAAACTAGAATATATAATATATGAAATTGTAGTGAAGATTATCAGATAAGACAGGTTATATAAAAATATATCAAACTCGGGTGAAGATTACCAGATTATATCAGACAGGTTATATAGAAGTATGATTTATGTGTAGGAAATAAAAAGGAGAACGTATAGCTAAAAGTAAAAGTAGCTTTACTAAATACGGTTTTAATGAGAAGTGAGAAAACGAATTATTGTATAAGATTCTTAGAAGAAATGGGACAAATGTCGAAGGTAAGAAAAAATATAATTTCAAGTCAAATGAATTAAAAAGAATCAAATTAGAAGAAAAAAATGCCTTTTGAGAAATGAACCTAGAAAAAAAAATAAAAGTTTGTATTTCGTAGATAGGGCTTTCATATATCACAGGAAGCAAAAGCTTCACGTGTATGGTATTGGGATTTCCTTAACAGATCACAACTGAAGAGGTCTGGTCTTGTTCTTTGATTTAAACCTTGTCCAGGGACACTGAAGGATTTTCTAACTTAATGATAAGCCGTGAATACAAGAATGGACTTCGGTAGAGCTATACTTCTCTATATGTAGGGTGCGAATGTAGCCCTGTGGTGGAGCTCTGATTTACCGAGCTCGCTGCAGGGGGGTAGGAGTTGACCCTGTCGTACAGCTCTATACTTCTCTCTCTCTCTCTATATATATATATATATATATAGGGCGCGGATGGAGT
>NW_013667255.1:98104-111816 GCF_000517525.1 Limulus polyphemus | reverse complement strand
TGTTTACTTGTAAACATTAATTTAGGATAACTATTGACAGTAAGATACACACTTGAGTTTAGGAGAACTATGGAAATTAGGATGTTTACTTGTAAACATTAATTTAGGATAATTATTGATAGTTAAACACACACTTGACAACTTGAGTTTAGGAGAACTATGGAAATTAAGATGTTTACTTGTAAACATTGATTTAGAATAATTATTGACAGTAAGATACACACTTGACAACTTGAGTTTAGGAGAACGATAGAAATTAAAATGTTTACTTGTAAACATTAATTTAGGATAATTATTGACAATAAGATACACACTTGACAACTTGAGTTTAGGAGAACTATGGAAATTAGGATGTTTACTTGTAAACATTAATTTAGGATAACTATTGACAGGAACCTGTATAATTGTAACATTAATATTGAATCGCTATTAACAGTAGCCTTGAAGATATTAGTTTAGGATAATTATTGCCAATAAGTAATATACATGAAAACATCAAATTAGAATGATTAACAGAATCAGGTGTATACCTGAACACAATAACTATTAACAGTTTTGTATAAACTTGAAATATTAGGATAGAATAATCATTGACAGTAACAATTATCATAAACACCAACTTAAAGTAACTAACAGTAGTAAAGTATATACTTGAAAACATTAACTTCGGATAATTATTTACATTACGAATTTACTTAAAAATAAAGTTTAGAATAGCTATTTTAATAGTAAAATGTATACGTTAAACGTTGAATTTAGAATAAGTATTAGTAGTATCATGTACACTTAAAAATGATAATTTAGGATAACTATTGATAGTAATAATACTACTTGGATCAAGATAGATGTGACACATTGGATCAGCATAGGTGTGACACATTAGATCAACATAGGTGTGACACATTGTATGAGCATGGGTGTGACACATTGTATCAACATAGGCGTGACACATTGAACAACCGTGACCTTACTCTTACATAACACATTCAATGATATAGGTGTGACACATTGAATCAACATAGGTGTGACACATTGGAGAAACATATGCTTACTTTTACGTAACACATTCAATGATACAGGTGTGACACATTGGAAAAACGTAACCTTACTCTTACATGACACATTCAATGATAAAATCTCATTCATTACGTTAATGAATAACACTCATAGAACAGTGGTAATAGTGTAATAAGAGAAGTCTTTATCGTTTCACTGAAACAGTTAATGTTTAGTTTTACGTATTTTGGCTCACAAAATGCTCATGCGTCACTTTATTCATACACGAATTATCAACATATTTAGTTTATTTACTGATTTACGATATATTGCTTGTAGGTGCCAGCATTACGAATCAACATATTTAGTTTATTTACTGATTTACGATATATTGCTGGTAGGTGCCAGCATTACGAATCAACATATTTAGTTTATTTACTGATTTACGATATATTGCTGGTAGGTGCCAGCATTACGAATCAACATATTTAGTTTATTTACTGATTTACGATATATTGCTTGTAGGTGCCAGCATTACGAATCTTTACCAGATCTTGATCTCGATAACACATGCAGTTATGCGTCTATTGAACGGTTCTTTGATCCTGCAACTGAATTCACTATTACCTAGAAAAACATATCAATCTAAAAACGTCTTCTCTCAGAAGAAAAAAAACTATGCACGTAAGGTTTGCATTCAGACATTAAATACTTTTTTTTCTTCTTAATTTCAAAGACTGTTGGTCTACAATTAGTGTCGTATTTTTTTTCTTGTGTTTGTGAATTACCTGCCCTTTAGAGAACAACAACAGATGTTTCCGTATACATTTTGTCGTGGAATATATTCGTGAATCTTCCTGTACTGTCTGCCTTCGCTTCATTCGGGTAGTCGAACTTTTAGTTTCGGTTTCTGATGTATGTTTTTTTCTTCTGAATGCACACACACACACACACACACACCTCTCAATGTGTTTTATTTATTTGTGTGTTCTACTCAGTCTAGGTATGTGGTGAACTTGCAGGGTTTTCTTCAACTCCACCTCCGCTGTTTTCAAACTTTTCAACCTGGATAAGAATAACAAGGAAAGATCGATTCGTTAGAGGCTCCGCTTGTCTACCCTCAACACCTTTAGACAGATACGCGAGACGACATACTTCGTTTCGTAGAGAATTAACCATTTCAGCTCATTAAGGCCACCCACCCACCCATGAACGTTTCTCGACATCGGGAAGAATCGAAGAGCTAAAATGCAAAATTTCCACACGAACGAACGAAAGGGAGGGCAGCGGAGGCTGAAGCTGGCAGAGCCACAGAATTGTAACCCGCCTTCTGCTACCCGCGCATCGATTTACAGTCGCTCAAAGTGGGAATATGATTTTGTTGAAGGATCTTTTCGTTTTCAAAACCATACCATAAACAGTAAAGCAGTTTTAGCTGTAATCAACAGAATGATGTTATTGATCTTTTGAGATTAATGCTGTGATGCACGAAAGCGGCACTTTTTTTTTCCATATTTCACTAAAAACTTCCCAAATTGAAAATCAAAACTACTTTCACTAAAGTTCTACCTTCAATTAAAAAGTTCAATTTCTCCTCAATAATTAATCGTTTATTATCACTGGAGTATACTTTATTAATCGTTTATTATCACTGGAGTGTACTTTATTAATCGTTTATTATCACTGGAGTGTACTTGTTCTTTCTATGAAGAACAACATGTTTTTAGAACTCTGTTATTTTAAGATTTGACTCTTGGAGTCCATTTTCCCTTTTACAATTTTGAATGGGATTTCTACTGTCATAACTGTAATATGATTTTATTTTGATGGAAAAATATATCGCATACAATACGAGAAAAGCAGTCAAAGTAAAAACGCTAAAAACATTACGATATTATACTGTAACGTTACAGTTAGTCAACACACTATAAAATATTGCGATAATACATCGCCAATTTGCAGTAGTACTACTGTAAGGTATTACGAAAGGAAACCGTAACTTTAAGATAAGATAACACACTATAAAGTATTGGGATAATCTATCGCAATTTTAGAGTTAATTAACGCAACGTAAAATATTACGACAGTACACCGAAACTTTAGGGTTAATAGAACCACTGTAAAATATCAGAGTCAATTCAAATTACTTCACGTTTTCTTTTATCTACGATTAGGGCTGCACATATATAGTTTTTACTAAGTGTGACCTTTTGAAGTATCGATAAAGTACACTCCAGTGATGATAAACGATTAATAAAGTACACTCCAGTGATAATAAACGATTAATAAAGTACACTCCAGTAATAATAAACTGATCAGTTTCATTATAATCATTAATTAACGATTTAAAAAGAATATTGTAACATTTTGATGAGACATGTCCAATCGAACTATAGTTCTGAGATAGTGTGTGACGTCCCATTATTGGCGGGTATTCACTGCTGAATGAACACCACAGTTCAGTGTAGTAGATATATGCTTGTCTGTACTAAGCGCCAATTGTCACAACTCTTGTGTTCAACAATGTTCCTTCTAGTTTTGTCTGTCTGGTACTCCCAGTCAAGAACTCTCCAAATGAGAATCTGATTATAGTTTCTCTGTTGATTGTATCTTAAACGTTTAGCGAGAATCTAAACTAGAAGTTTTCAATAATAAACGCTGGACAATTCGGTTAATTACGACTAAATGTTCCAGTAGCGTGTAAGGAGTAATGACGTAGTCGAACATCCTAGCACTGCAATCACCAGGTTTTACCTTTAAATCAATATCATTATATCGTGTAAAATACTACTTCCACTTTAATATATTTAGAACTTACGTGTTTGTAAACGAATGTGTACGCGTTAGTCCCAGCTCTCTCCTCTGTTACCTTTCTGGTACTTGCCATGATTTTTTTTTTCTCATACAACCTGCTAATTATATTGACTGTTCGTCACAGACCACAGGAGTTCTGATTATCACATCCACGTGTTTAGCGCAGGGAGTTCGATGTATAGATGTGTGAAGCGTGTAAGTTAGTAGCAAAATGAGACAGTTAAACGAAACAGAAAATTGTTTTCTCAAAAAAAACAACAACAGAAAACATTCAAATTGGAAACATGAAAATCAAAAGAAATTACTTTCTGATATAATTGAATTTATCAAAATTGATGTAATAACATAAAAACAACAACAACATTAGATCAAGCAGTAATGGCAGCCTAAACTGGTTGACCGTTGGATATACGTATATTTACACCACTCTTCAGAGCATGCGCTAAGTGGTCAAAACCTTCTGTTCTCTTCTAGCCAGTTTGTGTGATAACAGTAGTCACTTTTACCTCTCATTATCAAGGTTTGTATAGAATTGCAAGGAAATTAATTGCTATTACGTCACTATATACGATATATATATATACGAGGCTGTAAAACTTCCAAAGGACTGACGTTCATTTGTTGTAATACTTATCAATATGTATATAACTGTGCCACGTGAGACTAATACGTTAATCTATACATATTATAGTTACTGTTACGATGGACTTATTATTCAGTAATACATAGTAAGTAATGATTCTTAATTGTAGAAATTTAACTTTCTGAGCATCAGATTATAAAACAACTGAAAGGTTCTTATCCGTTAGCTAGGCTTTATTCGAAATAAAGTATCACGTGATAACGTCCTGAAGTCTAAAAAGATTTGTTTTCCTGATGTTGATTTACAACATCTTCACATACTGTACTTTACACTCCAGAAATAAAATAATATTAACGCGAAAATTTTATTAGTACCAGTTGTTGGTAAAAATATTCCGAAAACAATTTGGCAAACTAACATCGGATTTTTGGTAAATTCCAAATGCAAAAATCCTTTCTAATTGATAAATTTCGTACCTGTCTTTTAACTGACATTTAAAAGTGGGTTCTACAAAAGTTAAAAAGATATTATGGTTCACTGCAAACCTATTCTGAAAGATTATTTTGATTTTAACACTCTACTCAATAATGTTAAACTTTAACACTCTACTCAATAATGTTAAACTTTAACACTCTACTCAATAATGTTAAACTTTAACACTCTACTCAATAATGTTAAACTTTAACACTCTACTCAATAATGTTAAACGTTGCAAAGCCTACTTAATATTATCCCTAATTTTGTACTTCTGACCAGAAGGAAGGCAAATGAATAGTCTAACAGATCCTGTCCCCATCCACACTGAGGGATATATAACGATGAATATACCTTAAAAACTTAAAGCTTTATTAGAAATAAATGACTTTTTTATAATTTTTACAAATTATAAACAACTGAAAAAGTGTGAGTGTTTTTCGTACAGTAAGGCCACTTCGGGCAATCTGCTGTGTCCACCGAGGGAAATCGAACCCCTGATTTTAGCGCTGTAAATCCGAATAAAAAAGTAGTATATATATTAATATATAATGGGCATTTTGCTCCGCCCACCCAGCGTTTCACTGCAAGGTCTGAGTATCTGTAGCCAATAAACTTCAAGTTTTGTAAAAAAATACCTAAACCCAAAAGGTCCGAAAACGAATTTTGTTTGTAAAGGTGAAATTCATCTGCTCATTACGTTTTCAGGTAATGATATAAATAAATGGGATTCTCGTTACCATAATGCTGAACTCAAACTTGGAATTGCTTTGTTTGTTTGTTTGAAGTTAAGCACAAAGCTACTCAATGGGCTATCTGTGCTCCGTCCACCTCGGGTATCGAAACTCGGATTCTAGCGTTGTAAGTCCGTAGGGGAGGGGGGCTTCGAATTGCGAAACGTTGCTGATAAACATTTAGTTTTCCATAAAAAATATCCTAAACATTATACACCAGCTTTAAGCATTCACTACTCTGTGCACTGTAAAAAACATCACGCGTTAGATACGAAACTATAAAACAGTTCCATGTGATTCTTTATATGTGGATTCTTTTTTTAATAAAAAGTAACGTTCCTCAAGAAAAATGCGTTAAACCTAACAATAAAGAATATTTTGTTTTAAAAAAGTTTTACTTCCCTGTCATATACAATAAAATATCGTGTAAAGTTTTTATTTTATCAGATACCTTAGATGAGATCATTTAGCAGTGTTTCCATGTTGATATTTATTCTAAACAGTAGCATTTTGTCTAAAACAATATCTGAAAAGAGAAATTATTTCTTTTCTGAAACATAACATTTGCACTTATAGCAAAGCTAGAATCGTCCCTAATTTTTAACTAATGGCCTTAAGGAAGGCAACAGTCTAACAGCACCTCTACCCATCGATGTTAAGGGATTGACTATCACTCTTATAACCTGCCGACAGCTAAAAGTGTAGAGAATGCGTTACGGTATCGCAAGGATTTCAATCAGTCTCGCCAGCTCCAAAATTCAGAGCTCTTCTAATGGGCCAACCCTCGTCCCAAATAGTTACAGTGAAAACTCATTTCTAGGAGAGCCTGAAAAGTGTTTCATCTAGAACATACTGTTTGACACAGTGCATAACTTTGGTTGAAAGTTTTTAACACATAAAAAAGAGCAGATTTATCGAGTGGAAATAGTCCATAAGGTTGTATAATCCACTACTGTAATGTCAATGATGGAAGAACGCTTCACAACAAATAATGCACATAAAACATAGCAGAAGTATAAAAGAGAAGAGCGTGACGTTAAGTACTTTTACGTTGAGTAAATGGCACTCTCACCGAGCTAGTTTTTTTATATATTTTTAATCGCGATTCAGTGGTAAGTCTACACACTTGACTTCACCAGACAACTGTAAAATCGCTTTGAAAGTGTACCTTCTACTGATAATCCTAATATTCGTTTGTGTACAAGGCTCTGTCTAAAACAATAGCGAGGTTCTCTAAAACTGGGCTACGAGAAAGACAACCATATCCCGGCAAGAAACTAGTAATTTGGTCCCGACGTTGCAGCTTTTGTGCTGGCGGCATGACAGCCAGTCGCCAAAGCAAAATGGCCCATAATTATTACGTTTGTGGCAGAAGCAGAAAGCCGGGACCCGGGGCCCTCTGCTCGATGTTAGACCGTCTTTAGCGATTCGAAACATGTCATTTTGGGATACCGCGCCATGCAGGACCGGAGGCAGCCAGAAGAAGGGAGCTCTTCCAAAACGATCGACCCGCAAGCCCATTGGAGGCTGTCTTGGCCTCAAAAAAAAAAAAAGAGATACCAGCGAGGCGGCCATGACTCTTCGGGAAGAATCATCTAGACAAGAAACAAATAACTGAGAAATTATTTGAATATCACTTTCCATCTTTCTCGTGTTCTAGATCTGTTCTATCACTAACTAATCCGTTAGAACAGAACACAGTGGAAACTTAGACTACTAGGTGAGTGATATATAGATAGATCTGTGCTACAAATCACACTGTTTCTTAGACATTTCCACGTTGCTGATTTGGTATGCCTTCACACCATGTGGCAGATTGGCGGACATTAAATTCTCGTTCTACCAAAAGTCTAGAACATGCAGAGTTTAATATTTTAATAAAACGGTTCTCTTATATAAAAAGTATATACGTACAAAATTTTAGAGAGAGATTAGAATATGTTAGCGTTAGCTTACATTCAGTATGTCAAAAACAAAATGACACATTTAGTGATCGCGAATAGTGTAACATTGTGTTAAACAATGCTTCATTTAATATGAACCCAATATTCACACACAATTAATCGTGTAGGGCAAATGATGTCTTCAATTAACAGTATCGAGAATGAATGTCTGGTTGTTGGTGTGCTCTCAAAACATACTTGTTAGATACACCAAACTACGCACGTTTTTGTCTGGTTGTTGGTGTGCTCTTAGAACATACTTGTTAGATACACCAAACTACGCACGTTTTTGTCTGGTTGTTGGTGTGCTCTTAGAACATACTTGTTAGATACACCAAACTACGCACGTTTTAACTGTAATGTTTATGTGTGCCTTTTTTATGTTTGTGTTTTTTTCCCTGAAATTGCGGTTTGTGTTTAGCTACGGATGGCCAGTAATAGTTGTACTTATCTGTAGTGATTCGTGAGAATAATTATCGTGTTTAAGTCAATAAGATTTCTCGACTATCCTTCAGATGAAAAAAAAAACACGAAAATATTAAATAAACAAAGGTTTTCATCAACTTCAAGAATTGATTGTTGAAAAGTGTGTAAGCTACTAGTATCCAACGGTCATCTTCTTCTCTGTTTTTTGTGTGTGTGTGTGTGTGTGTGTTTGTTTTCATATAAACTGCTCCTTTCCGAATTATCCCAACGGTCATCTTCTTCTCTGTTTTTTTGTGTTTGTTTTTATATAAACTTACCGAATTATCCCAACGGTCATCTTCTTCTCTGTTTTTTTTGTGTTTGTTTTTATATAAACTTTCCGAATTATCCGATTCCTCTTCAACTGCTTCTTATTTAATTTCGGTTTCTTTAAGAACTTTTCTTTATTCTTCTAAATCTTCTGTTATACTTGTTTCTGCGAACTGAACTTTGGAATTAAAACAATAAATATGCATGTCGATAACTGTTTTCTGGAAACACTAAGGTACGTGAAGCGTATATTGAGTGAAGTAATAATATTCGTAAAAGAAAAACACATTCTCGCCAACCTTGCAGGATTATAAAGTTCCCATTGGTTTACCCTGTAATTATAATTTTTATATCGAAGAAATTGCTTCTAAACACGTAACTATATACAAATTCTAAGAGAGCGAGAAATATTCTTTAAAAACATGAAAGTTAAACAAACAAACAACAACTTTATAAAAGAAAATATTTATCTCCGTTTTAACATAAAATAAAATAACGCCATGTTTCCATCCAATTCTATATGTAGAATACGAATAATCTTAGAAGCTGTAGAGATACTTTTATTGTTAAAACGTAGACTAGGTAATCGTAATGAGTTTTTGAACGTAAGTACGCTTTAATAGTTTCGTTTTGAGTTTACTTAGTGATTATAATTATTATTTTATTACAAGTTACAGTTTTTATATTAAGGAAGATTGTTTTCAAAAAAAAAAGTACAACGTTTCGATCACTGATGCGATCATTCTCAAGTACACAAGGTTTAACTAAAAAGAACGTTTTATTCGTAAACCGAGGCCTGGAATCAACATTCTTGGTTCAGACATTAATTTATTGTTAAGGCTATAGAATGTATAAGTTTGTAGTTGTGCCCAATTAAACCTTTTTTTTTTCTTATCATTTGAAGTCGGACTTCACTAAAATTTGTGTACTCGTGAATAATAGCACCAGCGATCGAAACGTCGTATCTGTTTTAAAAATATATTTCCTCACTGTAACTCGTAATAAAATAATAATTATACCTTATCTTAAGCATACATCAATAATGTATACTTAGATATTTATATTTAAAATAATATTCTTGAGTCATACTTAAGATAAAGTATATATATATATATAAGTATTTGATCTGCCTTAGATGCAAAATAGAAGAACATCTGTACTGGCTATTCATTCTATATAGAGATGACAGCTCTGTTCGTAAAGTTTGTGATCACAGTTCTTAATGAATATTAATATGTTGATTCTACATGTACATTAGCCATATTCTAGGTAGCAAATATTTGTTTTCTGCTCGAGATAGAGGAGAACAATATAGTGTAGTAAACGGACCATTTACTTTGCCTTTAGAAAAACAGTATACATTACAAGTTTCTTTTTAACCAAATATAGTTGGACAAAATAGTTAACAAGAGTATGTATGTTAACAATATTCATAGTAAAAATAGTTAACAAGAGTATGTATGTTAACAATATTCATAGTAAAAATAGTTAACAAGAGTATGTATGTTAACAATATTCATAGTAAAAATAGTTAACAAGAGTCTGTATGTTAACAATATTCATAGTAAAAATAGTTAACAAGAGTATGTATGTTAACAAAGTTCATAGTAAAAATAGTTAACAAGAGTATGTATGTTAACAATATTCATGGTAAAAATAGTTAACAAGAGAATGCATATTAACAATATTCATAGTAAAAAAAAAATCATTTATATTTTTTGCTGCATTTCATGACCCTCCACTCCAGTGGCTCAGCGACAAGTCTGAAGGCTTATAACGCTAAAAAACCGGATTTCGATACCCGTGTGGGCACAGCACAAGCAGCCGATTGTGTAGGTTTGCGCTTATCAACAATAACAAAAACAAACAAAGCATTTCATGAATGGAGCTTCCTGGTGTCTTGGCAGCTAGTCTGAGGGTTTATAACACTAAAAATACGAGATTCATTATCCGCGGAAGGCAGACCACGGATAACCTATTGTGTAGTTTTATTCTTAACAACAAACAAACAAACAAAGCATTTCATGAATGGAGCTTCCTGGTGTCTCGGCAGCTAGTCTGAGAGTTTATAACACTAAAAATCGAGATTCATTATCTGCGGAAGGCAGACCACGGATAACCTATTGTGTAGTTTTATTCTTAACAACAACAAACAAACAAACAAAGCGTTTCATGAATGGAGCTTCCTGGTGTCTCGGCAGCTAGTCTGAGAGTTTATAACACTAAAAATCGAGATTCATTATCCGCGGAAGGCAGACCACGGATAACCTATTGTGTGGTTTTATTCTTAACAACAACAAACAAACAAACAAAGCATTTCATGAATGGATCTTTCTGGTGTCTCGGCAGCTAGTCTGAGGGTTGATAACACTAAAAATCGAGATTCATTATCCGCGGAAGGCAGACCACGGATAACCTATTGTGTGGTTTTATTCTTAGCAGCAACAAACAAACAAACAAAGCGTTTCATGAATGGAGCTTCCTGGTGTCTCGGCAGCTAGTCTGAGAGTTTATAACACTAAAAATCGAGATTCATTATCCGCGGAAGGCAGACCACGGATAACCTATTGTGTGGTTTTATTCTTAGCAGCAACAAACAAACAAACAAAGTATTTCATTAATGGAGCCGCCCGATATCTCAGTGACAATTCTGAGGGTTTATAACGATACAAATCGGGTTTCAATATCAAAACTCTTAACGTGTAGATTGAGAAGGAAGAAAAGATCTTATAACTCGCAAAAGGATTAAAATATTTAAAAAAAAAATTCTCTCAATTTAGCCAAAAAAAAAAAGACTTGGTACGTGGGAAATAGTTTGTTTCTGAAGTGAAAGACTGGATTTTCAATTTTTTTCTAGAATATCAGACCTCTTGTTTGTTTGAAGTCAAGCACAAAGCAACGCAATAGGCTATCTGTGCTCTGCTCACCACGGGTATCGAAACCCGGATTCTATCGCTGTAAGTCCGCAGACATACTGCTGTGCAACTGGGAGGCAAACTGACCCCCCAGACTTAGGGAAAATACATTTTTGTTTTAATTTCACCCACAACATTTCATATTCTTTCCCAACAAAAAATTGTTCCTTGTAGTTGTAGCTCTGTAAACTCAAATACAGAAATTTACGTTAGGTTATAAATATTTAAACAATTGCTAACTTTCTTGTTTGTTTTGAATTTCGCTCGAAGCTACACGAGGGCTATCTGCGCTAGCGTCCCTAATTTAGCAGTGTAAGACTAGAGGGAAGGCAGCTAGTCATCACCACCCACCGCCAACTCTTGGGCTACTCTTTTACCAACGAATAGTGGGATTGACCGTCACATTATAACGCCTCCACGGCTGAAAGGGCGAGCATGTTTGGTGTGACGGGGATTCAAACCCGCGGCCCACAGATTGCGAGTCGAGTGCCCTAACCACCTGGCCATGCCGGGCCACTAAGTTTCTTATTTACAACTAAAAATAGATTACATCATTAATTACTGTATCATGTGAATCCTTTAAAATCACTATCAGAAACATTATTTTGAATCTAAAAGGAGGAAAATATATGATGCTGTAACAATAAGAAGAGAAATACGGTTTACAACCTTTATTTTAGTAAAAAACCTTTAAAAAACAGCACACGGGTTTAATTAATAATCGTAATATCTAGCGTCTTGTTTGAAACAATAAAACTGTAAAATGGTTTAATTTTAACATTTTCTTTGAGAATAGAATCGTAAGAATAAAAATGTGAAATACCCTTTGCTATTACCATACGTTCCTTCTTAAGATCTAAAAGGAGTATCTATAACATCAAGATTATTATTTGTAATTCTTAGATTAGGAATATTATTTACAATTCTTACATTTCAAATAATATCTGTAAATGTAAAATAAAGATTTTTAATTATAACTTTTTACTAGAAACTTTGCACCTTTAATGTCGAGATTTTTTATTTATAATTACCACTAATAATAGGATTATTTTTGTAATATTACGTTTTATCTTTATTTGTATCTTTTGTAACACGAGGAATATAATATAAGTATGAAATTTATATTTTTATTTGCATATCTATTAACATTAAGTATTTGTACTTTGTGTTTATGACAAAGCTAATAAGGCTATCTACCTCCGTCTCTAGCTTTTAAATACCAACCAGAGGGAAGGCAGCCAGTCAGTAGCCTCCTACCCCACCCACGCTGAGGGATTGGTTGTCTCTAAGAGTATTCTAACTGTAAGGTTTGGATTTTTATTTGTAACTGTCACGTTAAGTCTAACGTTTGAAATTTTAAAAATTAAGAATCTTATTTATATAACTCTAAACCTTAGGAGTGTTGTTTGTAATGTAATTTCTATATTTTCATTTGTAACTATAAAATGACAAATATTATTATTTGTAACTCTAATACAGGAAATATTATAACTGTAAGGTCTAGATTTTCGTTAGGAGTATGTTTGGGACTATAAGATCTAGATTTGTATTTTTAATTCTGCAATAAGATATATTATTTGTAATTGTAAGACACTTTCTTATGTGAAATTCTAATACCAGGAATATCGTTTGTAATTTACGATCTAAATTCTTATGTGAAATTCTAACACCAGAAATATTTATAAGATCGATTATTTTAATTTGTAACTCTAATGTCAGGGTTATTGCAACTGTAATATCGAATCTTATTTTTAACTAGCTCTAATGCTAAGAGTATATTTTTAGCTGTAAGATCTAAGTTTCTATTTTTATAGCTCTTAGCATTAAGAATATTGTTTGTAATCATAAGACTTAGACTGTTCTTATAACTCTAACATTAGGAACGGTTAGGAATAGCACTTGTAATTTTAAATCTTAGAGTTCTATTTATAACTCTAACATTATGATAATTTATTACTTGAAGATTTAATTTTTTATGTTCAACTATAACATTAGGAATGTTGTTTGTAACTGTAAGATCTAAAGTTTTAGTTGTAACTCTAAAACTATGATTATTGTAACTGCGGTGCCTGCATGTTCATTTTGAAATAACTTTAACATGAGGAGAATATTTTATAACTGTAAGATCTAGACTTTTATTTGTAAAAATAAAATCAAGAGTACGAATACGTTTACTTTAATGTCTAGGTTTTATTTGTAATATTAAGTACTTTTTCTATTAACTTGTATGTTTGCAAATCTATCGAAACAAAACAACTGGAAATTTGTTTTGTTTGTCGTATTAGACGTTTTAGTAATTGAAAAAATATCACAAAATTCCAAATATTTCATAGTGGTACACCGTACTGGCATACGTTTACCACTATTATTAACATTTTATGAAAAGTATAACAAATGTAGAATAAACTGTCTTACGCTTACGTTATAGGTGCTTAAGTGTGAACACAATCAGTCAGCACTCTGTCGAGTCTCGCTCCCCCAAATACTTGAATATTGTGAATGAAAAACAGTGCCTTAG
>NW_013667255.1:91979-97316 GCF_000517525.1 Limulus polyphemus | reverse complement strand
ATTATGATTATTGTAACTGCGGTGCCTGCATGTTCATTTTGAAATAACTTTAACATGAGGAGAATATTTTATAACTGTAAGATCTAGACTTTTATTTGTAAAAATAAAATCAAGAGTACGAATACGTTTACTTTAATGTCTAGATTTTATTTGTAACTAACTAATGTTAAAAGTATTTTTGTAATTGTACAATCTTTGTAAAGTTCTTAACATGAGAAATATTGTTCGTAATTTTAAGATCTACAGTTTCATTTGTAACTCTAATACTTGTGAGTAATGTAGCTATGATCCCATTAGGTGATTACATATAATATTGTAAGTAACTCTTACCTGGGAAATTAAAACTGCGACGTTTAAGACAATAGATTTTTTTGTTTTGTTTTGCTATACCCACTGCGAGTATCGAAACCAGATTTTTAGCGTTATATGTCCAAAGACTTACCGGAGGCTCAGCTCATAGGAGCGAGCCATCTCCAGGTAAAGCATGATTAACAATTGTAAATGACTCTAATATAAATGTAACATGAAAAGTATTGTTTATAACTATCATGTCCATCTTCGTTTATAATCTCTCAATTTTAGGATATATTTGTTTGTAATTG
This sequence comes from Limulus polyphemus, assembly GCF_000517525.1. Lineage (NCBI taxonomy): Eukaryota > Metazoa > Arthropoda > Merostomata > Xiphosura > Limulidae > Limulus > Limulus polyphemus. The sequence goes on along the minus strand of NW_013667255.1, from coordinate 96,714 downwards.
TTAGATTTAAATTATTATTCGTAACCGTAACTTGATTAATATTATTCATCAGTTGTTAAGATCTAGATTTTACTTGTAACAAACATTATAATTTATTTTTATGTTTATTCTAAACCTTGACTGTAACACTAGGATTAATAGTTATAACTGTAAGATTTGCTTTTCATTTCTAGCTTCAGCGTTAAGCTTACTGTTTGTAACTCGAAGATATATATATTTGTAATTGTAACTGTAAGTTTTAGGGTTTTAGTTGTGACTAATATTAGATATACTGGTTGCAATTGTAATATCTAGTTTTGTATGTTTTATACATTAATATTAAAAATAATGTTTATTACTGTAAGATATAGATTTTTATTTGTGGCTCTAACACTAAGTGTAGTATCTGTAAATGGTAAAAATCTGTATTATGATTAGTGCTTGTAAAAGTAAGCTGTAGAATGTAATTTGTTTCTGTAAGTTTTGAAAGGCTGTTTGAACTGGAAAGTCTAGATTGTAGATATTAATTGTCATGTATATCTATATGATTTAAAAGATCGGTTATCATTTATATATAGTAACATGAAACATATTGGATACCATATCATGCCCGACTAAGAAGTGTAGTTTCAAGCTATTTCAACCCTCATTAGATCAGATAAGTTATTATTTCGGTAGCATTAATTGGTATAGATGATTGATTACACGTGATTAAGTAGTTTAGTACAAATAAATATGAAATACATACACACATAGATATATATATATATGTATATATAATTACCATGTAAACATTTGTGTGCCATATTACTCAGGTAGCAGTATAAACAACTATAGTGCTAACATATATATATATATATGTATATATAATTACCATGTAAACAATTGTGTGTCATATTACTCAGGTAGCAGTATAAACAACTATAGTGCTAACATATATATATATATATATATCATTCCATGTCATTCAGATAACAGTATATTCAACTACAATGGAAACATATGCAGTACATGTCACTCAGGTAACAGTATGTTTAACAACAATGGAAACATATGCATGCTATGTTACTCAGGTAATATTATATTCAATTATAATGTAAACATGTGTATGCTATGTTACTCAGGTAATATTATATTCAATTATAATGTAAACATGTGCATGCTATGTTACTCAGGTAATATCATATTCAATTATAATGTAAACATGTGCATGCTATGTTACTCAGGTAATATTATATTCAATTATAATGTAAACATGTGCATGTTATATCAGTCATTTAATAACCTATACAATTACATTCCAAGTACATGCACCACGCTATATCACTTTTGAATTTCTTTGTGTCTTTGTTTAAAAATTTCGCGCAAAGCTACACAAGGAATATGTGAGAATATCCGTCCCTAGTTTTTAGCTGATAAACTATAAGAAATGCAGTTAATTAACAACAGCCCCCGGCCAACACTTGGGTTACACTAGTCACACCGAATAGCGAAATTTCACCATCGCTCTTATTGCTCACCCATGAACCCTTAGTTTTTTTAGTACAAAACCATGGGATTCATAACCAAACACTCAGCTATCGCGTTTCTTATAGTACAAAACCATGAGACTTATAGCCCAACACTGATCTAACGCGTTTCGTATAGTACAAAACCGTTGGATTCATAACCCAACACTCAGCTAGCGCGTTTCTTATAGTACAAAACCATGGGACTTATAGCCCAACACTGATCTAACGCGTTTCGTATAGTACAAAACCGTTGGATTCATAACCCAACACTCAGCTAGCGCGTTTCTTATAGTATAAAACCGTGGGACTTATAGCCCAACACTGATCTAACGCGTTTCGTATAGTACAAAACCGTGGAACTTATTACCGAATAATAAACCAATGCGTTTCGTATATTACAAAATCGTGGGACGTATTGCCAGAAGTTTAGCTAGCTAGTATAGTATAACATTGAGCTAGCACATTTTTTACAGTACGAAGCCTAAAAACGTAAGTGTCTGATCAAAATATGCATTAGATATGCTCGAAATGTTATTTCAAGGTAAAGAGATCGTAGAAGCATGTATACTATACCAATATATGCTCCTATACTGTTGAAGTTATATACAGTTGATAAACATAAAGCTTTAGAAAATTTTATCATTAAATACTCAATTAAACGTTGTTTTTTTTTGTCTATTACATCTAAATTCTAAAGCCAGGGGGCTAGAAGCTTATGTTCACACCTTATATCATTTATGTTAATAATGGATATATGTATGAAGCATTTCAGCTGATACCACAGCATAAAACAATGGATACTCGATTTAAAAGTATTAATTAATAGCACTTTTTGAAACAGCGAATGTATGCACAAAGCATACTGACAATACTACTGTGTGAAACAATGGATTTATGCATGAAATATATTATCCAATACTACAATACTAAAGAATGATGTATGTATATAACCTACTGACTACTATCACTGTATTAAATGGTGGATGTATGCACAAAGCACACTGATCACCACAGTGTGAATAGAGCTTAAAAACAACACCCATCGGAGTGAAAAGTACATATGAAGTAAACTAACTTATAACACCTATTGGTGTGAAAAGTACATATGAAGTAAACTAACTTATAACACCTATTGGTGTGAAAAGCACACAGAAAGCAATAATCTCCGATAACCCACGTCAATGACACTTGATACAGCTATTACAAAACAATGTGGGACATGTTACCATAGATACCAGATATACCACAAATTAATATATATATCTCTGATCTAGTACCTCTGATATCAGATACACAACAAATTAATTTATGATACCATATACATTACAAATCAACTTACTATCTAGTAACTGTGATACCAGATTCACAAATGAATCTATGATATGATATAGTGCCTACGATACCAGATATACCACAAATTAATATATAAAGCTACGATCTAATACCTGCGGTATCCAATCTACAAATCAATATGTGGTCTAATACCTGTGATACCACATGCATCCCAAATCAATATATGATATAGTACTCGTGATACGATATGCATCACGAATCAATATATGATGTAGTACCTGTGATACTACATGCATCACAAATCAATATATGATATAGTACCTGTGATACCACATGCATCCCAAATCAATATATGATATAGTACTCGTGGTACTATATGCATCACGAATCAATATATGATATAGTACTCGTTATAATATATGCATCACAAATCAGGCACTAGATAGTGGAAATCAATCCATTATTTGTAAACTGTAATGATAAACATAATACAAGAAAATTTTATTACATTACAACATCCCGGTAAAAAAAATATATTTTCATTATATACATTATATAAAATGACCTAGTATCTGATACATGTAACGCTAAATATGATATAAATCCATTCACAATTTATGGACTTTATATTTTAAAGAAAAACAACCTTCTGACTGATGGAGTTTGAAACATTTAGGAGCAGTTCCGTGTTGTTAGTTAAATAACTTTCTAATGTTCATGATAATATTTTTCACAATATAAATGTAAAATAAAAACAAATATCGCTCTACATTGTGGTTGTTCATGTGATAAGGCACCTTGAATAAAGTGTTAAACATCATAGTGACTGTGCACCACAGTATCATGTGAAGTGTGTTATCTGATACACATCTCTCATCATTCTAACATCAGTCTACACTACGGTTGTTCACGTGATAAGGCACTTTGAATAAAGTGTTAAACATCATAGTGTCTGTGACACCACAGTATCATGTAAAGTGTGTTATCTGATACACATCTCTCATCATTTTAACATCAGTCTACACTACGGTTGTTCACGTGATAAGGCACTTTGAATAAAGTGTTAAACATCATAGTGACTGTGGCACCACAGTATCATGTAAAGTGTGTTATCTGATACACATCTCTCATCATTCTAACATCAGTCTACACTACGGTTGTTCACGTGATAAGGCACTTTGAATAAAGTGTTAAACATCATAGTGACTGTGGCACCACAGTATCATGTAAAGTGTGTTATCTGATACACATCTCTCATCATTCTAACATCAGTCTACACTACGGTTGTTCACGTGATAAGGCACTTTGAATAAAGTGTCAAACATCATAGTGTCTGTGACACACAGCAAGGTGTGAAGTATGCAATCTGGCACACCATTCTAATATCCAGTCATTAAATAGGCGCGATCTTCGGAACTGTTATGAAGAATTCGACGGCAAGCATCCACGCGTATGGGCCCGTGTGCGTGAGTTTTACGACACGGTTGTGTTATTTTAACTCTATTCTAACGAGCGCTATGTTTGCTGAGTCTACACGGCGGCTGAATTATTCAATATCCTTGAATAAGTCTGGTTCATCAGCTATGATGGTGGTACACCCAGAAACCGGTAAATGACCCGAAAACATGCGAGCTTTTTTGTCGTGGCCGTCTTTCATTAAATCAATATTTACATTGATTTGAATATGCCACGAAATTTTCGTAGACATACTTAGTGTTTTCTCGACAGGCATGGTTGTTATTTTACCACTAATAGATATTGGTAATATCTATAGCTTTCAAATTAGAGGTAAATAAAGCCAGACATTGGATTATAACCTTAATACAATCTGATAAATGACGGTACTACGGCACTCACAACACTTTAAAATAGATTTTTTAAAACAAACTACCGATTAGCTGTTCTACTCTGAGCATCTTTGGCCCAAGATTCTGCTGACAGCTTGTCTAACC
>NW_013667255.1:80075-91103 GCF_000517525.1 Limulus polyphemus | reverse complement strand
ACCAATTACCTGAGTTGTTATATTGAATTACAATTATTCAACAAAACAGAAAAGAAAGTCTGACCAATTACCTGAGTTGTTATATTGAATTACAATTATTCAACAAAACAGAAAAGAAAGTTATTCATATTATATGTGCTAAATTACGTTTCATAAATACAGCATGTCATATACTTTATAGTATTGGTAAACTTGAACTACCTTATACGTCGTAAAAAGAATCATCTTAGCTAGCGTATCTTGGAACTGCACTGCGTAGAAGTCCTTAGTAAGCTAGTTGACTTCAATAAATGTTTATTTAGTGATAGTAAAAAAAAGAGCCCTAAAAAGCTTTGTTTATTTTAGAATATTTCCTCAAAGTTATATCTAACTTTGAACTAATAGACTAGGGGGTAGGTAGCTAGTCAACAGCATCCACATCCAATTCTGTAGCTACTCTTGTCTGACAAAATAGTGGAATATGACCGTCACTCTTATAGCGCGCCCATGGTCTCAAAATATAGAGTGCATTTTTTTCTGTCCACTGACTGACAGTCTGAGCTTACTAGCCAACATAGGCCACGCCTGGCACGGCAAATAAAGAAATAATATACGATGAGATAGAAAGAGGAACGAAAATCTTATACCTTATTGAAGGAATACTGACATTTATTAAATTAAATGCATTTCAAACTTAAAAGTAGCTGAGAATTTAACTGCATGGGTTAAACCTTCTGGACTGACTTCAGGCCTATATTAATTTCATTTTAGTATAATTATCTATAGCCTAATTAGCAACCTTACATATTTTTTAGTTAAGCCTTCTTTTACGAAGAAGGTTTCAACAAATATTTCAATATTTCACTCATAATTCGGATACATTATGTAAAATTTATGAATATCTATTCCTAGAAGCACAGTACTATGTTATTTCCTTCCTTAATTCAACAATTTTAAACAATACAGCAGATAAACACACTTGGATGAACGCCCTCTATCGACTTCACATTTTGACTGGGGTTTTTCACCTTTAAAATAATATTCATTAAGGAACATATGAACATGATGTTTTTTTCAGTAATGCACGAACGTTTCTATTTGATAGATCTCTGCTGAAGCTGGACATTATACGCAATCAGCCTGATTGATCCTTTGTCTGACAGCGTCTAATATATAAATCGAATTTTGATCAAACGTGGTCATTCTATGAGGTACTCAATTGATTAAATCTCTTTCTTATTCCGTTACAATTTCCCTGTAATGCATGGTGATATTCTATAATAGGTACAAAAAAACGATTACTGCGCAGAGGCCGGAATCGTCAATATTTAATACACGAATTTTATTTTCAGAATTTCAATTGAAAACTTTTTCAATAATCATAATATTTTTATTAATACAACATAATACATTCAAATAACATCCCACGAGGCTCCCGCAGGAAATGTATTAATTAACATTAAATTAAAATTGATCACACGATACTCATAAATTACAATAATGTTATAAAATAATGCATACTCCGTTTGAACGTTTTTTTAATTGTACATTATTTTTCTGTTATTAACCAGTTTGAATCCATTTTTAGCTGTAGCTTATGTTTTAATATCCATTAAATTTCTTGCAGTTGTATTAAATATACTAAGTGCATGATAACTTGATTTGTTTTTACTTCAGGTAATTTATAATAACGTAACTTTTCTTGTCTTGTGCTTTTATCACGATCTGTTCTACTTTTTAAAAGGTGATAAACAAAATAGTGCTGTGTTATAGTTATGTATTGGTATAATTCAAACACATTCATTATATTCAAGGTTGTATATCTTTCACAAGCAACCTTATCATTTCTTTTTCTCATTGCTAAAATATTTTTTTACTATACTGTTTTGTAACTGCAATATTTTTCTCATATATGAATTACAAGTAGACCCGTATATTGTTATACCATAACGAATCATAGATTCACATCAAGATCCCTTCTGTATGACAGTTGGTTTATATTTGACCAAACGTATTTCTGAAAATGCAATTAACTTTATGCAATCATGTACTTGTACAACATCTGAAAATGTAATAACATGTAAATATTTAGGAATTATCATATATTCTAATTCTCGATGTAAATCACATGAGAACACATATGATTTTTTTTTGCATGTGAGATACACAAACTTCAATTTAGTACTCGTTTCATACTCCGTACACAATCATTCTAAATCCTCTTTTGATTTCTGCACACCCGTTTAGTTTTATTTGTATTTAAATAGATATGATTTAAGTTCAGCCATTTCAAAATGTTATGAAGACCCCTTTGATTATTATACATTGCCAAAGTAAGATTATAATCAATAATTACAAGGTCATCTACATACATATAAATAGAATAATTTTAATGAATATTTGCTATATCGTTTATACATATTAAAATAAGAATAGGGACGAAAATAAAATTTTGTGTTACACCAGTTGTGACTTTTCTATAATTACTGTATATTTTTTCTGATTTTATTACAAATTAATCTGTCTTTCATATAATTTTTTTTTTATACCAGTGTAACATCTTACCTCATATTTCTATATTTTGCAACTTATAACTATTGTATCAAAGGTTTTCGGACAAATCCATAAATAATACATTAACAATCTTGCTTTATACAGAGATTCGTTAACTTCTTCAGAAATATCCTCCAATGACGTATTTCTACGTTTACCTTTTGACAACCATATTGTCTTGGTGATACAATGTTTTACTTGTGTAAATATTCTTGTACAATATTATCAAGATATCTTTCCATGATATTTATAGATAGATTTTATTACAGATATTTTTAATTGATAAATGATAATTAACAGCATAACAAAACAAAAAATATTACAATATTTTACGTCTTAAATCAAAACGCCCCCACAGCTGAAAGGAAAGGTTGAGCATGTTTGGTGTTACGGAGATTCTAACCCGGGACCCTTATATTGCGAGTCGAGTGCCCTAACCACCTGGCCATGCCGGGCTATATTGAGTCACGGTTAATTGTAATAATTGTATATGACAGCTTGAATTTGTAGGCAGTCTAACATATTGCTTGGCGCGGCTTGTAAGTCGTAAATGAATTATTTGCAACTTTAAATCTTCTTAGATGTCTGGAAGTTTCACGATAAACCTGGCTTATTTGTCACACATAGCTAATGTTTTTTCTTCTTAACTAAACAGTAAGATATTGAAAATGCATTTTGTCTAAACGATTTTTACTGGAAGAATGAATGAAGAAAATATTTTATGTTTAAGATATATATATATATTGTAACTGTGTTATTATTTGATTTGATTTACTTTGTTTAAAATATCTCAGTAACAAAACATGCGTCGTGAGTGACTTTTGTGACACGCAAAAATGCTTTAAACATCTATAGTCAAGATAACTCTACTTCATTCGGGTGAAAGGAAATTTAGAATATCTATTAGATAAAAGATCGATTATTTTAAATCATTTTTGTTGTGTGAGTCTTCTTTGGTACAACCTTGACTTCGTTTTGAAAAATAGATATTATTTACAATTTTTCCGAGAAAAATAACCAACCAGATTTTACAGATTTTTTTCATAAATAACAGATCTATTTTCACAAGAGGCCAATAATTAATCACCTTTTTTTTTTCAACCCTAAAGAAATCCAAAGATAGCCATCTTTTTTTTTAGCACATTCACTACTAAACACCTTGTTATCGTTAATCAGATTCAAGACTAACCATAATTTGAATTAAGAAGATCCACGTCTAACATCAACAACCTCTTCATCAATAAATAGATCTACAAGTAACTAATTTTTATTTTCTGTTTTCATGATAAAAAAGTGCTTATTTGTGAACTTGTTCAAAATAGACAGATGGATAATCATTAAATGTTTATTATACAGTATTAACCATTTTCTTTTCATAAAAGATATCCAGACTAAACAATTTAATTTTTTCTTACTTAATGGACATATAGATAACCACCTTTTTTATATTGAAGCTTCCCGGAGAATCAATGGCCAGTTTACGGACTTACAACGCCAAAATCAGGGGTTCGATTCCTTACGTTGGACAGAGTTCGTTCAGCACATTGCGTAGCTTTTCATTAAGAAAATATAAACATTATTGAAATTTATCTTGAATCTTGGTTTTTGTTAATAGGATTCATCAGTATCTATATTTTACCAACAAAAATACCGACTTTCAGCCGCTTATTTATTTAGAAAATTATCTATGAATAACCATTGTTTCACATTTACAAAAATCCACGTTTACACCACTCTGTACTGTTAAGTAGATCTTTTATCAAGAAGCGTAATCACGAATAACCAACGTTTAACAAATAAATCGGCCTGCATGGCCAGTTGGTTAGGGCGCTCGACTCGCAATCAGAGGGTCGCGGGTTCGAATCCCAGTCCCACCCAAACATGCTCGCCCTTTCAGCCGTGGGGGCGTTATAATGTGACGGTCAGTCCCACTGTTCCTTGGTTAAAAGTAGCCCAAGAGTTGGCGGTAGGTGGTGATGACTAGCTGCCTTCTCTCTAGACTTACACTGCTAAATTAGGGACGGCTAGCGCAGATAGCCCTCGTGTAGCTTTGCGCGAAATTCAAAAACAAAAACAAAACAATTAAATCCATTTAAAACTAGTCAACTTTTCATAAGTAAATAACTTAAATAATTTTTAACGTTAAAGAGATAGAGATTAAACACATTTTTATTACTAAATAGACACACAAGAGTAACCACTTTTTCTATTAATAATTAAACATATTTATGACTAAAACATTTATGAAATTGTACAGTTATCCGACAAACCATTTCTGTTATCAAACACATCCACAACTGATGACACAGTAGTACTAAACAGATCCACAGCTAAACACGGTTTTATTATTAAACAGCAGATCTCTGATAGAAAGAAATGGGGGAAGACAGTTCCAATTGTTGAACTAAATATCAATCTAATATGTCTTGTTAAGGAAATGGGGGGGGGGGGAGTGTCGAGAATATGGTTTTACTGACTGAGTTACACTCAATGAAGACACGTGTATATTCAGACACTGATTCACCCAGTGCTATATATGATCTCCAACAACTATTGGCAAAGTTGATTTTTAGTTTGTTCTTAATGTTTGTTTTATGCAAAGTTATTATTGAATCTTAGGTTTAATCTATTTAGCGACAGTGATTTGATCAATGAAGTAATTAATTTCACATATATGTATAAGAGTACCAGTATAGTACAGTATACTCTTCTTTCGTTGTAAAAGGTAAAAATGTGGTTATTTGTAGGTAAAGCACTGATTAGTTATGAATGTGTTTAATAAGCAAGGTGCTTTGTTACGGACTCTGTTTAATGGTAAAATGGTGATTAGTAGCGCGTTTGTTTAATGCTATACTAAATAGTGGTTAGTCGGAATTTTGTTTGATGTTAGAAAATGTTTAATAAAATGCGATTAGTCAGGGATTTGCTTACTGGTTAAAATATAATTAGTCATGAATGTGTTTATTGATAAAAGGATGTACAGTCGTGGATATGTTTGTAATTGTTGAATGGTATAAAGCACTGTGTTTGGTATACAATTTAGTTAATTTAGTGATAAAATGTTAGTTATTAATCTATTTTACAATTCGAGCATTTTAAAGCAGATTAATAACCAGAATTTTATCACTGAACAAGAAGAATTCATTAAGGGATCTTTTTCACGGTAAAAAAGGCGATGAGCCGTGGATCTTTTTAATGCTAAAGAGATGGTTATATGGATCTTTTTTAATGGTGAGCGTGAATGGTTAGTTGTAAACTTGTTTAGTAATCGAACAGGGACCTGTAGGGATCGTTTGAACTGCAAAAAAAGTCTGTTGACAAATCCGTTTATCTGTAAAGAATGGTTAAGATTTATAGGATGATAAAAAAGGTGTTCAGTCACGGATCTGTTTACAATCAATCACCTCTTTAATATTAAACAGATACACAAACAATCCCCTCATTAATATTAAACAGATACACAAACAATCCCTCATTAATATTAAACAGATACACAAACAATCCCCTCATTAATATTAAACAGATACACAAACAATCCCCTCATTAATATTAAACAGATACACAAACAATCCCCTCATTAATATTAAACAGATACACAAACAATCCCATCATTAATAATAAACAGATACATAAACAATCACCTCATTCATATTAAACAGATACACAAACAATCCCCTCATTAATATTAAAGAGATACACAAACAATCACCTCATTAGCATTATACAGAACCACGATTAACCATTTCTTAAATTAAACGGATTCGCTATTAATCGCATTATCAGTAAATAGTTTCACTACTAACTCCATTTCCCATTGATCAGATTCACGACTATACACCTTTATACTATTAAACATTTTTTGTTAATTAAATTAATATATTAAACATGTTTAAACACTGTATGAAGTAGCATATATTGAAACCAAACATTTTAATGACATCTTTAATCAGCAGATTAATTTAAACTCTAATTAAACAATAACCATGTTTTCTTTTCTGTGCCCCCCCCCCCAGTGGCACAGAGGTATGTTTGCGGACTTACAACGCTAGAAACCGGGTTTCGATACCCGTACTGGGCAGAGCACATATAGCTCATTGGGTATTTTGTGCTTAACTTCAAACAACAACTTCTTCTCCGAATAAACATTATACTTTAAAAACAAGAGGGAATCTTCAATAGCCGCACCGTAATTAGATCTCAAATCGGTCAAGGGATGGAACAATGAGCTAAACGTTTGTACTTGAAAAAAATACTCTGAGCCATTCTGTGAGCCGTTATGCCACTGCTAAAAAAAGTTCTTTTTTCCCTCACTTTGATGTGTCATTGTCTAAATAGATTCTACAGTCTTGTAGTCACTTTAAGAATACAACCTCACTGTCACATTGTGGACTTATACGGGCTTATCTCTAAAAGCACATTTCTCATCAACTTTCGTGATTCTTTGTCTAAATGCTCTATGATCTTGCTATCAAAATATAGGCTTATACAGGGTTTTCTTTACAAATAAAATCGTTAACTTGCACGTTTAATTTCTCAATAAACATTCTCCAAGAACATACAAACGATATTACAATGTACCAGTTCATCAATTTATCTTTTATATGACAAGAAATACAATTGAACATCTAATATGAACTGAGAAATGTATATTGTAATTAAAACTTCATATTCAACCTGTAGGTCTGTCTTCCAAATATAAATTCGTCATCGTCTTACAATTTAACATCTTAATAACAATTGGTTCACCAATTTATATGTCTGTGTTGTACATAAAAACTCGTCATCAACTTATAGGTGCACTTCCTTAATAAATATTTGTCATCAACTTATAGGTTTGTCGTCTAAATAAAAACTCATCATCAACTTACACGTGTGTCTCCTTAAATTCTCGACATCAACTTATAGGTTTAATTCCTTAATCAGAACTTGTCGTCTACTTATAGGTTTGTCTTCTAAATAAACACTCAACACCAACTTACACGTTTTCTTCCTTAAAAAATATTTGCCATCAGCTTATAGGTTTATCTTTTAAATAAAAACTCAACACCAACTTACATGTTTACTTCCTTAAAAAATATATGCCATCAGCTTATAGGTTTGTCTTCTAAATAAACACTCAACACCAACTTACACGTTTTCTTCCTTAAAAAATATTTGCCATCAGCTTATAGGTTTATCTTTTGAATAAAAACTCTAATTAAAACATGTTATTAAGTTCGTCATCAATTTACAAGTTATTTTTCTAAATAAAAAAGTTATCATCAACTTACAGTTTTATCTTCTTGACATAACTTTTCATCATATTGTAGAAGCATTTGCTAAATAGATGTTCTCAAGCTAGAAACTGATTCCTCGCCATCTTCTAGGTTCGACTTTTTATTGTTTGGCTTGTGTAATTTCATAGCAACTACAGTTTATAGATTGGCATCACCACTTTTTAAAAAAAAATAGTACTCTATCAACACATATAGATTCACAAAGTATGAACAGAAACCTTTCCATGAACTGACAAATCTCCCTTCTCTATAACTATACTCTATAAATTGGTAGGTTCATGAGCAACCAGCCATCCTTTACCGGCCTACAACTCCACTACTAACCAAACACCATCCCACGTGTTACATATGTCGAAATAATCTCGTGTATAAAACATCCGCCTTCTCGGTTTCAGTCCCGTCAAGTAAATATACAGAATTGTTCACAACTAAAGATCAGTTTGTGTTTCATACCTTATTGGTAGTTCACGTACTGGAAAATAATAACACGTTCCTTATGGTGTGTGTGTATACGTATATGTTTATTCGTGTTTCATAGTACCACGTATGCTCTATTAAATGTTCTTTCTTGTAATTTGATATTATTGCCATGGTTGAAAACTATATTGTAAAGTTTAATAAATCATGTAATACCCTCATTATATTACATGATTACCATAGCATGGACGAAAGTCTAACTACCGTAGTTGAGTATTTTCCTAGAACTATTGATTTTATGAATAAAATTACCAGTAAACTAAGGTGTTGTAAATACCCATCATTCAGAATTTAATTCTTGTGTACTTTACGAGAAACGTGCTTCCGTTGGATTCTACTTTTAGATTCATGTTAATATATATATATATATAAAAACAATATCTGGCAGAAGTTCAAAAGCACAGTAATCACACAGACTGCTGTACGGAAAATTTCTTATGACCGGTGTCGATGTTAGCGTAGAAAATTGTTTAATTCTCTTAATGTTAACATGTGACTTGGGAAGGTTTTTTTTCTCCAAGACAATACTGACTTTGAAACTAGCGGACATTATGGTTGTTTGAATGGTCACACTGCACCAATAGGAGAGTTTTTCCGACGATACACCCCTGACGCCGTTACCACACTCAACTGTCAGTCAGTGAGCCCTCCCCATGCGCCGAGCCCTCACTTCTAGTCCGCCCATCCACAGCTGCTGCGGCCCCGGGGCAGTGAGTGGCGACAGCACGGCGCCGCTTGCCACAGTCCTTCCCCCACCTAAGGGTATGGTGGGCTGGGACAATGGGGAAAGCGTTATTTTCCCCCTTCCTCTGTAATCTGTCATATCAAGGCATAATGCACAACGGGTACTTTTTAAGTGGCTATCTTACCAGCAAAACGTTTAGTCGACAAAGAGTAGCAAAGTAGAAATTAACGTATTATTTTGTATCTCAGACATCGGCGGTTCAAACTGTTTTAAATTATTGTTTTTTTCGTCCGTAAAAAATGTCTGATTTGATGCCATTAAAACATATATTAGACTGAACAGCAAAATGTCAACGTATCTAATACCGATTACAAAAAACATTAAAACAGCTTAATTAATGAAGAGTTTTCAAATTACAATCTGATGGGACACCTGCTAATCACAAACGATATTAATACTATTATTTCAAGTAGTTTGCACTAGCATGACGGTCCACAAGAAGTCACAAATATTAGAATGTTCCCATATGTTATGTAACCGGTCCTAACTGTTCAGAAATCTTAACGTAATTGTATAGAATGTGAAATACACACCTGCTTGTTAATGAAGTTTGGTAATGTGAACACAAATTTTGAAATTTTTATACACATTGTCTGATTGATGCCTGCATTTTCAGGAAGTTTGAATGTTTACACAGGGTTCAACAATGCCTTCTTATTACAGGAGGTTTGAAAGTTTGTTACAATGTCTAATAATATCTGCTTATTACAGGAGGTTTAAATATTTACACAGAATTCAACAATACCTTCTTATTACAGGAGGTTTGAAAGTTTGTTACAATGTCTAATAATATCTGCATTTACAGGAAGTTTGTGAACTCTGTGTAAATATTCAAACTTCCTGTACTAAGAAGGTATTGTTGAATTCTGTGTAAACATTACAATACCTTCTTATTACAGGAGGTTTGGAAGTTTGTTACAATGTCTAACAGGTATCTGCATTTACAGAAAGTTTGAATGTTTACACAGAATTCAACAATACCTTCTTATTACAGGAGGTTTGAATATTTACACAGAGTTCAACAATACCTTCTTATTACAGGAAGTTTGAATATTTACACAGAGTTCAACAATACCTTCTTATTACAGGAGGTTCGAAAGTTTGTTACAATGTCTAATAATATCTGCATTTACAGGAAGTTTGAGTATTTACACATAATTCAACAATACCTTCTTCTTACAGGAGCTTTGAATATTTACAAAGAGTTCAACAATACCTTCTTATTACAGGAGGTTCGAAAGTTTGTTACAATGTCTAATAATATCTGCATTTACAGAAAGTTTGAATATTTACACATAATTCAACAATGCCTTCTTATTACAGGAGGTTTGAATATTTACAAAGAGTTCAACACCTGCGTGTTACAATTTTGATTGCTATTTGTACAATGTCTTATTGATATATAATTAAACCAATGTAATAGGTGGATACCTTTACAGTACTTATGGGTGTTAGTATAAAACATACCTTAAATTCCTGCTTGATCATAAAACATCATTGGTTTGCTGCACGTAAGGTCTGATAGGTAAGTATTTGTCACATATTTTCTTTTAAATATTTAATATCATTTATTTACTGGAGATTCTGAACACACTTGCTTCTGGGTTAATTAGAACACATTCAATACTTTTCACCTCAATCTGTAACTTACTTGAAAAATTAAATTTTTCAGTACTTAACAAGAATACATCCGAGCTTATTTGAGTAAACCGTTCATTCTTCTTACTTTGCTCACTCTCTCAGATGGCTTAGCAGTAAGTCCGAGAGCTTATGACGCTAAAAATTAGGTTTCGATACCCACATCGAGAAAAGCACAGATAGCTTATTGTGTAGCCTTGTGGTGAACAACAAACAAACAAAACTGAAGCTTTTTCATGAAGAAAACAATCATCAACGCATCTAAGACAGTCCTGTTAGTTTTGCATAACCGAAAACCCAGAGTATGGAATTGGTTTTCCATTAAGACAGTCCTGTTAGTTGTGACATAACCGAAAACCC
>NW_013667255.1:77650-79308 GCF_000517525.1 Limulus polyphemus | reverse complement strand
AACCGAAAACCCAGAGTATGGAATTGGTATTTCCATTAAGAGAGCCCTGTTAATTGTGCATAACCGAAAACCCAGAGTATGGAATTGGTTTTTCATCAAGATAGTCCTGTTAGTTGTGCATAACCGAAAACCCAGAGTATGGAATTGGGATATCCATTAAGAGAGCCCTGTTAATTGTGCATAACCGAAAACCCAGAGTATGGAATTGGTATTTCCATTAAGAGAGCCCTGTTAATTGTGCATAACCGAAAACCCAGGGTATAAAATTGGTTTTTCCATTAAGATAGTCCTGTTAGTTATGCGTAACCGAAAACCCAGAGTAAGGAATTGGTATTTCCATTAAGACAGTCCTTTTAGTTGTGCGTAACCGAAAACACAGAGTATGGAATTGGTATTTCTATTAAGACAGTCCTGTTAGTTGTGCGTAACCGAAAATCCAGAATATGAAATTGGTATTTCCATTAAGACAGTCCTGTTAATTGTGCATAACCGAAAACCCAGAATATGAAATTGGTATTTCCATTAAGACAGTCCTGTTAGTTGTGTGTAACCGAAAATCCAGAATATGGAATTGGTATTTCCATTAAGACAGTCCTTTTAGTTATACGTAACCGAAAACCCAGAGTATGGAATTGGTATTTCCATCGAATCATTTGTTGTTGTTGTTTTTTCTATTAAAATATATTCAATTTAATTCCACTTTAAACAACAAACTGTTGTTTTTATCAAACCTTGCGTGTACTAATAGTTTGTTCTCTCTGAAACGTTTAGCGCAAACGTTTACATGAAAATTTTTGCACTGAGCTTCAATTACGAAATTACAAACATAAAGGGTTCGAAATTTCAATTTAAGGTTTAATATGGAAATTAGAACCGTTTCCAGTGCGTTATTTTGTTGCACGCAATGGTTTATTGTTTCCGTTTCTCTGGAAGAGCTGCCATCTGCTTTCGTTGGGGACATTTGTCTTAATAAGTATAGAATTCAATTACAGCTTGCATGCTTCCCTGGTGGAACATAGTATTGTATGGTCGACTCGGTGAATCTTGTTCAGGCAGGAAAGTAACTGAAGAACATGCACAAATTATGCACGAAGCCCAGGTAATTAGTGAGTCCAGAAATCGTACGTAGATTGAAAGAGATTCTAAAATGCTAGACGAATAAACAGCTCATTGGTGATATTTTTATCTCATCATAACGGTCCAACAACAACAACAAAAAAAAACTATTACGTGAAATGGTTTAATGAGGCATTGTGTTAATTAATTTTCCTGTCGCCTCTTTACCTGCTCCTTCCAGTTTTTATCTCATAACAATTTTCTGCGTAAAGTATATTTTTTTTTGTTTTGTGAACACCCTTAAAATTACATTTTAATGAGTAAAGTTTGCTGTTAAACGTCATGGAGGAATACATAGTTTAGACAATAGTACAATCTCTAACAACTGAATAAAACTGGAAGGAAGCGTGTTCAGAATCTCCAAGAATTGAATAAAACTGGAAGGAAGTGTGTTCAGAATCTCCAAGAGTTGAATTAAACTGGAAGGAAGTGTGTTCAAAATATCCAACAATTGAATTAAACTAGAAGGAAGTGTGTTCAGAATCTCCAAGAATTGAATAAAACTGGAAGGAAGTGTGTTCAGAATCTCCAAGAATTGAATA
>NW_013667255.1:73480-76820 GCF_000517525.1 Limulus polyphemus | reverse complement strand
TAAAGTTATCTATATGTATTTTTCTGTAAAAGATGTAAAGATGCGAGCAAGGGCGATATATAATAGACATTACATAATGAACCCCTCAACTATGTTCTGTAAAAGATGTAAAGATGCGAGCAAGGGCGATATATAATAGACATTACACAATCAACCCCTCAACTATGTTCTGTAAAAGATGTAAAGATGCGAGCAAGGGCGATATATAATAGACACAACATGATCAACCCCTCAACTATTTTATGTGAAATAAAATGTTGAATATATTAATCACAATCACAGAAATAAGAATAAATGGCATCAATAGAGAGACACAAGACGTTCGTTACTGACTGATAAGAGTATATCGAGGCCAGGAATCTTGTATGTTCATTTAAATACTAAACACGATCATATTTATAAGTGCGCTGAAATTGACGTCGAAAAGTTTCAACAATAACAACAATCTAAACGAGAGTGGCAAATGATAAAACATTAATTTTAAAAGAAACGTTACATTCGTCCGCTTGTAATTTCGAACCTTACGTCAACCATCATTAAACTTGATCGGTCAATCAAAAACAATAAATGGAATTGTACTAGTCATTAATATTAAATAAAAATAGAAACATGCTAATGGTATATTAATTATTAACATTCTGTTACAGTTAATTATAAGGACTCTACGTATACTTGTGTGTGTGTTATGGCCAAGTGTTCCAACCATTGATTGGAAGCCAATTGTTAAGCTGTGCGTCAATGTTACAGAAGTACTCGCAACTTTATGTCAGTACATTGTATGTCTTCCTACAATGATACTACTGTGTAAAAACTCTCACTCTCTACCCTATTATTTGGTAAACAAAAACGAACAGCTATGTCTATCTTTACACAGGCTTACAATAGATGTCGAATTAAACGAAAATCCATTGATTTTTGCATTGTTTGCTACAGCATGTAGACAAAGATCCTAATTATGAACTACACAACAAACACGCTGCAAAACGAAATTATGTGTTTTGGAGCAAACATTTTCAGTTTGAAGAAACTTACTTTCACACGTGATAAAAGTGCTAGTCTTAGTTGTTCACACACATCGTTAAATATCTAAAACGTACACGTTTCTGAACACAAAGAGTTGTCTTGCTTTGTTACACGTAATACTTGGTTTCTATGGTCAAAATTATCCGAAAAATATTCGACAGATTTAGCATGTTTTTAACTGCAGTAAAAACTTAGTTGCTGTAGTTCAACGATGGTATCAGATTTTTTTGTTGCTTTCTGGTTTTGAAGTCTGTTTCTGTGATACAATTAGTAATAGATTTAATCTGAACAGTATTAAATAAAATTGTCTTTTTTTTTCTATTGATATAAGAAGCCCAATTAGATATCGTAATTATTCTTTGAAGTGCCTGTGTCTTGTTACGTATATTTCTACACTGACTGACTACTTTATTAAGATTCATACACAACACAGCGATAATAAGTTAGATTCAGTATCGTATAGACTAAACAAAAAACATACTTGAAGGTGTGCATTGTAACTATTCATCGAGGAATAGTGTAGATGATCAGATGTCATCAGAAAACTGTGTCTTTTTACGTATATTTCTACACTGACTGACTACTTTATTAAGATTCATACACAACACAGCGATAATAAGTTAGATTCAGTATCGTATAGACTAAAAAAAAAACATACTTGAAGGTGTGCATTGTAACTATTCATCGAGGAATAGTGTAAATGATCAGATGTCATCAGAAAACTACACTCGTAACTGCGATGTGGAATTTTTCCTCGGAATGCTCAGGTGAATTGGGTACCGGTGTTTTTTTTGTGGCCAAGGGATAAGACTGTGATCACAATCATGCTATTTGAAGGAATTGTGGACAGTATGAATACGGATTATTATTGCATTATCTTACTGGAAAACCCCTGTCCTTTGGGATGGAAATGGAACATTATGGATGGAAATTATTAGCAAAAATATGGAAGTATAATCCAGATCCAAATGAAAAGGAATCATAGCATCTCACGTGCGGGCCACGAGAACAAGTTAGGTGTTAAATAAATATGTGTAGGTTTTTTTATTCTTTCATTTCCGTATACTTTCTACCTGTTCATGTTCCTCAATTTGTGTTTTTATATAAATTATTTCTAGGCCTACTTTATGCCTTATAATGATGTAATTTTCAAACAGGGTGACTTCCTTATATGACTACTGGGACGACATAAATATTATTTATCAAATACATATTTTTATGGATTCAATGACACACATAGTATTTGTCTCTGAAATAAACGAAGAAATGTTGTTGTTGTTTTCTTTTTAATTCTTTCATTTCAGTTATTTCTAATGGTTGTAAAAAAGTGTGTATCATTAAATATAATCCCTTTGAAATAGTCTTTCAATGTGCTCAGTGATTTAAAAACTAGTAAACTTTTCTATTTATATTCAATTAGACACCAATGACAAAAACAGTTCTGTCTTCAAAAATGGCCAAATAGAAGACTTGAAACTTCAACAGATTTTATTCGATATTAATTGTCATCACGGATATTGTAAGATTCGCAGTTTTTATCAAATATTGTAAGAGTAACCAGCACGAGTCACGTTGGTAACGTCTACTGCCCTGTATTCTGTATTTCACGGTTTTCCTGTATTACCATAAGTTTTCCAGAATTACATAATGGTGTATTATACTCTACATTATTCTCATTTTACCTCTTCATTGTTATACAATTGAATTTATTTCATCTATTCTGCTTGTAATCGTTCAACACACTGTATGGTATCTCGACAATTGGGTGTTAACTGGCGACAGTATTTCAAGTGTTTTAATTCGAGATTTATTGATACGAACCATGCTACAGTTAGGACAAATCGAACGGTTAATTATAGGATCCATATTGCAGTTACACGAAGTAGTCAGTTTACTGGTGTGAACCATACTACATTACGAAATCGAACGTTTAATAATAGATCAATGTTGTAGTTACAGAAGTAGAGAGGTTGTTGTTGTTGTTGTTATTGTTAAGTACAAAGCTACACAATGGGCTGTCTGTGCTGTGCCCACCACAAGTGTCGAAACACGATTCTTAGCGTTATAAGTCTTCAGACTTATTGCTACTCCACCATGTTGCACTCAGAAGTCAAACGGTTAATTATAGGATCCATATTGCAGTTACACGAAGTAGTCAGGTTACCGGTGTGAACCATATTGCAGTAACTAAAAGCCGAACGGTTAATTATAGGATCCATATTGCAGTTACACGAAATAGTCAGGTTACCGGTGTGAACCATATTGCAGTAACTAAAAGCCGAACGGTTAATTATAGGATCCATATTGCAGTTACACG
>NW_013667255.1:67651-72894 GCF_000517525.1 Limulus polyphemus | reverse complement strand
GAAACGAACCCTCGTCGTTGTCCAACAGTAGTATGGTTTCTATCCTTTTCATTCGACTGCTAACTGTAGTAAGGTTCCTATTATTAACGATTCAACTTACACACTGAATCGTTAATAATAGGAACCTACTACAGTGTTCGTTAATAATAGGCACCTACTATAGTCAATGGAAGTTGGATCGTTAATAATAGGAACCTAGAAATTTGTTCGTTAATAATAGGAACCTAGAAGTTGGATCATTAATAATAGGAACCTAGAAGTTGGATCGTTAGTAATAGGAACCTAGAAGTTTGTTCGTTAATAATAGGCACCTACTATAGTCAATGGAAGTTGGATCGTTAATAATAGGAACCTAGAAGTTGGATTGTTAATAATAGGAACCTACTACAGTCAGTGTGTACGTTGAATCGTTAATAATAGGAACCTACTACAGTTAGTAGAAGTGGGTCATATTGCAGTTACACGAAGTAGTCAGGTTACCGGTGTGAACCATATTGCAGTAACAAGAAGCCGAATCATTCATGAGAAGTACGATTTTTCAGTTATAGGGAGTCGAGTGGTTAATTATATGAGCCATGCTAAAGTTACAATAGTTCGAGAATTTAACGTTAGGGACTGTTTATTTGCGGAAGCGTCAAGAATTTGGGTGAATGATGATAAGAAGAATGCTGTATTTGAAAAAGGTTGGACTGTTCATTTAATTGAATTCGAGTGCTTAACAATAGCGGTCATGCTGCGTTAGAAATCGAACGGTTGCTAATGATGGTATCACAGTATTTAAAAGTAGTCGAATGTTTATGGTAAGAACCAGGCTGTAGCCAGAAGTAGTTGAATAGTTAGGAAACTGAAGCGGGCTCAATTTACAAGAAATTGGATGGCTAATGATGGGAACTCCACTGAAGTTAGATGAAGTATCCTTGTCAGTTGTACTATAATTCCAAAACGTTGTATGGTTAATGATAGGGAAGTATGCTACAGTAAGATTGTTAAATACAAAATTCATATTGTATTCAGAAAACAAAATCATTTGTTTAATAGTAAGAACCATACTGTCTTTAGAGAAAGTCAAAAGGTGAATAATATGAACAATTCTGTATTTGAGAAAAATGGAATAGTTAGTTACAAGGACAATACTTCAGCTAGAAATGATCAACTAGATAGAAATAGGAACCATGCTCAAGTTATAAGAAGTCAGATCCTAAAGGACAGAATTCATGCTGCAATGGTTTTTACAGTCCATAAGAACCAATCTTTAGTTATAAGAAATAAAATGGTTATTGATAGGGATCATACTTCAGGTGTGAACAATGTTATTAGTTATTAATAAGAACCATACTTCAGATGTGTGAACAATGTAGTTAGTTATTAATAAGAACCATAATTCTGGTGTGAACAATGTTACTAGTTATTAATAAGAACTATATTTCAGGTGTGTGAACAATGTAGTTAGTTATTAATAAGAACCATACTTCAGGTGTGAACAATGTAACTAGTTATTAATAAGAACCATACTTCAGGTGTGAACAAAGTAGTTAGTTATTAATAAGAACCATAATTCAGGTGTGAACAATGAAGTTAGTTATTAATAAGAACCATACTTCAGGTGTGTGAACAATGTAGTTAGTTATTAATAAGAACCATACTTCAGGTGTGAACAATGTAGTTGGCTATTAATAAGAAACATGATTCAGGTGTGAACAATGTAGTTAGTTACTGATAAGAACCATACTTCAGGTGTGAACAATGTAGTTAGTTATTAATAAGAACCATACTTCAGGTGTGGACAAAGTAGTTAGTTATTAATAAGAAACATGATTCAGGTGTGAACAATGTAGTTGGCTATTAATGAGAAACATGATTCAGGTGTAAACAATGTAGTTGGCTATTAATGAGGGTCATGGTTAAAATAGTTGGCTATTAAAAAGAACGAAACTGCAGATGTAAACAATGTAATGGTGAACAATGTAGTTGGTTATTAACAGGAACCATGCCTCACGTGTGAACAATGTAGTTGGTTATTAAAAAGAACGAAACTGCAGATGTGAACAATGTAGTTGGTTATTAACAGGAACCATGCCTCACGTGTGAACAATATAGTTGGTTATTAACAGGGACCATGCTTCACGTGTGAACAATGTAATGGTTATTAGCAGGAACCATGCTTCACGTGTGAACAATGTAGTGATTATAAGGTGTCGTATGATTATTTATAAAGATCGTTCTATATTTAGGAATGAATTAATTAATTATATGAACTATAGTGTAGTTCTAAGAAGTTGGATAGTTAACGATAGGAACTATCTTACATTTCTAATAACCTAGCGGTTAATGACAGAAACTAGTATGTAGTTAGAATAAGTCAAATGTTTGATGATAAGAACAATTTTGCAGCTATAACAAGTCGAATGCTTAAATACTTATAGGAGCTAATCTACAGTTAGAATAAACTTATTGTTTAATTATTAGGACCATGTTTTAGGTGTAACAAATCAAGTTGTTAATTACAGAAAACATTTACAAGAACACGACGATACAAAGCATGCTGCAGTTGGAAGAAATGGATTGATTAATGACATGTCCGATGCTGAGTACTAACACTAACGCCCCTACAGTGAGAAGAAAGTGAGTGGTTGATGACGAAAAGGATTTTGCAATTATAAGAAATATAACAGTCAGTTATAAGAATCATCTTTGTAGTTGTAAAAATTCCAGTAGTTAACGATATATATTATGATGTAGTTGTATAAATTCCAGTATTTAACGATACATATCATGATGTAGTTGTAAAAATTCCAGTAGTTAACCATATATATCATGATGTAGTTGTAAAAATTCCAATAGTTAACGATATATATCATCTTGTAGTTGTAAAAATTCCAGTAGTTAACGATATATATCATGTTGTAGTTATAAAAATTCCAGTAGTTAACGATATATATCATGTTGTAGTTATAAAAATTCCCGTAGTTAACGATATATATCATGTAGTTATACAATTCCCGTAGTTAACGATATATATCATGTTGTAGTTATAAAAATTCCAGTAGTTAATGATATATGTCATGTAATTATAAACATTTCAGTAGTTAACGATATATATCGTGTTATAGTCATAAAGATTCCAGTAGTTAACGATCTAAATCATGTTTTAGTTGTAAAAATTCCAGTAGTTAACGATATATATCGTGTTATAGTCATAAAGATTCCAGTAGTTAACGATCTATATCATGTTGTAGTTGTAAAAATTCCAGTAGTTAACGATATATATTATGATGTAGTTGTATAAATTCCAGTAGTTAACGATATATATCATGATGTAGTTGTAAAAATTCCAGTAGTTAACCATATATATCATGATGTAGTTGTAAAAATTCCAATAGTTAACGATATATATCATCTTGTAGCTGTACAAATTCCAGTAGTTAACGATATATATCATGATGTAGTTGTAAAAATTCCAGTAGTTAACGATATATATCATGTTGTAGTTATAAACATTCCCGTAGTTAACGATATATATCATGTAGTTATACAATTCCCGTAGTTAACGATATATATCATGTTGTAGTTATAAAAATTCCAGTAGTTAATGATATATGTCATCTTGTAGTTGTACAAATTCCAGTAGTTAACGATATATATCGTGGTACAGTTATAAAGATTCCAGTAGTTAACGATATATATCATGATGTAGTTGTAAAAATTCCAGTAGTTAACGATATATATCATGTTGTAGTTATAAAAATTCCAGTAATTAACGATATATATCATGATGTAGTTGTAAAAATTCCAGTAGTTAACGATATATATCGTGTTATAGTCATAAAGTTTCCAGTAGTTAACGATATATATCATCTTGTAGTTGTAAAAATTCCAGTAGTTAACGATATATATCATGTAGTAGTTGTAAAATGTCAAATAGTTTTTCACAGGAACTATGCCGCAGTTACAGATCCAATACCTTATGAAAAGAAACGATAGTACAGTTAGATGAAGTTAAAAAGTAAAATATAGGATCCTTGTCTTAGGAAACAAAAGATTAATTACAAGAACCTTACTAGAGTAATAATTACAAGAACCTTACTAGAGTAATAATTACAAGAACCTTACTAGAGTAATAATTACAAGAACCTTATTACAGTAATAATTACAAGAACCTTACTAGAGTAATAATTACAAGAACCTTACTAGAGTAATAATTACAAGAACCTTACTACAGTAATAATTACAAGAACCTTACTACAGTAATAATTACAAGAACCTTATTACAGTAATAATTACAAGAACCTTACTACAGTAATAATTACAAGAACCTTACTACAGTAATAATTACAAGAACCTTATTACAGTAATAATTACAAGAACCTTACTACAGTAATAATTACAAGAACCTTACTACATCAATAATTACAAGAACCTTACTACAGTAATAATTACAAGAACCTTACTACATCAATAATTACAAGAACCTTATTACAGTAATAATTACAAGAACCTTACTACAGTAATGATTACAAGAACCTTACTACATCAATAATTACAAGAACCTTACTACAGTAATAATTACAAGAACCTTACTACAGTAATAATTACAAGAACCTTACTACAGTAATATGTAGTCCTGTTGTAGAAGAATCATGCTCCATTTACATGAGCTCTAGTGGTTAACAATATAAATCACATTACAGTCGGAAGCAATGGATTACATAAAGGAAGGTCAGATGCTGCAGTTTAAAATATAGTTGATTAATTAGTGCTATAAACTATTCTTAATTAGATTCTATAATTCTAATTAGTATAATTACAAGGGTTAACTATAAGCAAACTTATGTTAGAAATCGAAAGGATTATTGATTAATGATAGGAACTACCGGTTACTTTAAAACGATTTGCTAAATACAGAAACTATGCTACATTTAGAAACATTGGAATACTTAATTATGCTGCAGGCAGAAGTTGAATGGTTAATGATAAGAACCTGCCTTGTGGTTAGTGATGGACACTAATAGGAACCATACTGCTTTTGTAACAAGTTCAGTGGTTGATTGTAAGAATCAGTCTACAATAGACGAAATCGAAGTTTTGATTATAAGTGCAATACTTTAGTTATAATAAATCAAATTGGAAGTCGGATCGTTAATAATAGGAACCTAGAAATGCAGGTTACCGGTGTGAATTATAGGATTCATATTGCAGTTACACGAAGTAGTTTAACCGTACGGCTTTTAGTTACTGCAATATGG
>NW_013667255.1:61573-66706 GCF_000517525.1 Limulus polyphemus | reverse complement strand
TAAATTTAACACTTTTATTAATTCAAAAGTAGTGACAATGTAACTAGAAATGTATAGTATTCGAAGAGCGTTTTTGTACACAAGTAGTGTAACTGTTTTATTGTTGCAGCGGTGTTGACAGTATAGCTGAAAGCTTATTGTGCTCAAAGAGTTTCTGTATTTCTTAAGATCTTAATGCTTCATTAATGATGACAGTATTGCTACAAATTCATCGTTTGTTGAAGGTATCTATTTTCTCTTTACTATTCATCTGTTTATTCTTTTCTTTTACGAAGCATCCTGTATAAGTTATTATATATGATTCTCGTAGTTCGTCTACAAATGACATACTTGAACTTTTTTTTTCAATGTTTTTTGTCATTATCAAGAAGATCATATGATATGTTGTTTTAAATCTTTGTGATTATATAGGAACCATGCTGCAAATAAATTATGTCTAGCGGTGAGAATTCTAATAATTAAGGATTTGAATGGTGCTGCAGTTGTATGAAGCTGAACGGTTAATCAGGAAAAACAAACACGCTAGGGATAGTAATAATAATAAAGTTTATGCAACCAGAAGAACTTCCAGGATTATTAATGGAAGGAACAGTGATGAATTTTGAAGCGATAATATTTTTAACAATTAGCTGCTGCAGTTAAAACGAAAAGAGCCATACTAGATTTTTGAAGAATTTTTATGTTAAATAATGGGATTATTTCTACCACTAATACACTCTGGTTGAATAATGTCAGAGATAATTCTGCGATTAGGGAGTAAACAAAAGTTAACATTGAGAGCCATGTTGCACTTGGAAGATTCAGCAGTTAAAAGAGTTAAAAGATAGGACAAATGCAGTTGTATGTGGTTAATTCATACTTGTGTTAAAATAAGCTGTGAATGATCATTTCTGTCCTGTATTTGAAAGAAGATGAGTAGTTAATGAATGAAGCATGCTACTTATAAAAGAATGTTGACGTTAAATGAAACGAACAAAAGTGGTTAATAACACGAACCATTATGCAATTGGAAAAGCTTCAATTGTTAACTAAAGGATTAGTAGAGGCTGACTTGTTTATAGTAGAGGTGATGGCGCATTTAGAAGAAGTAACTAGTAAACTGGACCATGATAAGAACCATTGTACAGTTGTACTATGTCATAAGACCCAATCCGAGTCAACTAACTCAATATGCTGAGCCATGATTCACTTCAAATGGGTCATGTCATTCGTTAGTGACTCGGCTGGGTTTTTCAGTATTATCCTACCAACTCATATTTATATATTCTTCTAACAAGCCTAAGTTTTATATTTCATAGTGAAGGTAATATCTGAATCTGTTCTAAACATTTTAAAGCCTAGATTGTGTTTAGATCTAGCACTACGCAAGTATTATTAACTCTCTTTTTTCATGTTGAACAGATTATGAAAAATACACTTGCCGAAAGGAATAGTATTCTAATTACACTGCATATTTTTAGGCTAAATTTACATACGATGATCGGTTGTTTGTAGAAAGCTCTCGTGGCCAAAGTGTAATCATTAAAGCATCACCTGCACATTAAGTAAGCCAAGCGAATCATCTGCTCTCACCATAAGCTCCAACAAAATTAGCATACAATAGAAACCAACATGAGAAAATAGCATGGAAGTAGGGAAAAACTACAAAGGTTAGAAAACAAACTAATTACACACTCAAGGTTGAATGAGGGAGATTTCTGTTGTTGAGTTTCTCTCAGAAACATTGTTCGTTGAGGTAACATAGTGCTAATAACGTTGTAGGAATTGTTCCCCAAAGGGCCTTAAATCAAGCATTATTGCTTTTAGTTTGTTTTTTTAAACAAGACAACAAGATTGAAAATTATAAAGAATAATTAATGTTTCTCGCACTTTAAGCTCAAAGTGTTTAATTCGCTCTCTTATTATTATTTACTGGAATCACTGGATTATCGCTGTAACGCCACCACTGGCCATCATTTCTTTGTTGCTTCTATATAAAGATAAAGAAAGGGGAATCCAGTGTCACCAAATTCTTATTTATTGGTCATGGCTTCACTTACGTAAACACTACATGAACATTTTTATCCACGCTTTTTAACGTGTAATAAAATTCATGAATAAAGAAATAATATAATATAATAGGATACATATATATATATAGAGAGAGAGACTTGGTTGGTTGTTTTTACAGCAAAGTTATACTGGGTTATCTGCTGTTTTCACCGCGGGAAATCGAACCCCGAATTTTAGTGTTGTAAGTTCGGAAACTTACCACAGTCCCACCAGGGGACAGAAAATTGTTTGTTGTTATTGTGCAGTTGTCGCGTTATCATTTTCTGATAAGTAGTTGATCACTTGTTCGAATATTTCTAACTGTAATAAATATTAATCACAGCAGTAAATATCTAAGGCTTTTTAATTACTTGGGGGGGGGGATGTTGCATGGCCAAGTTGGTCAGGGCGCTTGACTCGCAATCTGAGGATCGCGGGTTCGAATCCCCGGACCACCAAACACCTTTCAGCCGTGGTGGAGTTTTAATGTGACGGTCAATCCCACTATGCGTTGGTAAAAAGAGTAGCTCAAGCGTTGGCTGCGGGTGGCGATAACTAGCTGTCTTTCACTGCTAAATTTACGCGAAAACCAAACTAATTTATTTTTTTCCTAAAAAATAAATTTTATTAGCAATATTATAACAAAAATAGCATAACTTTAAACATATTTTATTAGTAGTAATATGCTTATTTTTCAAAATGATGTTAATAAATTTCGTCATTCTTAACAAATGCGCCTTAATTAGCTAAGGCGGGCCTAGTCATAGAGGTAAGCATGTCGGGTTGCGGATCGCACACTCCAAAGTTCCAGACGTAATGCTCCTCATTTTCAGCTATGGGCACGTTATAAGAGTGACTTTCTATCCTGTTATACGGTTCAAAGGTGGACAAAGTTATTGTGGCGGGAGGTGCTACTAATTCATTGCCCTCCTTCTGTTCAGTAGCTCCAAATTAGGAACACCTATATGTGAACCCTAAGGGTCTCTTACCTAGCTGTTTAAACCACGTGATTACAAGATACCGTTCAGGTTCCATATTCCAATAGTTTTTATCACTAAGAAATATTTGACTGGTTACTATCTTAAGAAGCACGTGAACCTTATTTTAACAGAATTAAGAAACCTTTTTAAAGTTCAGCTTTGAACAGTATGTTTAGAATGTGCAGGCATATATGTCATGTTAACCATCCATTTAATTCCGAAATCACAATTTTTCTCTTGTGATAAGAACTCCCCTAAACTCCACTGAGCTATAGAGATAGAAGTTTTTAGTACTGATTATAGTATTTTAACAAACCTAATTGATTGTAGAATTCAAGCTCTTCTTAGTTATGTTAAAATGTGATTTTAGTAGTATTTATCTTTCGATAACAGTCAAATGTAAAAAAGTAAAAACTTATACAAATTTACCTACTAACAGCCCTTAGAAGATTCGATAAAGCATGTTTACCATCTTTCAGTTTACGTCTTTCACCGAAAGAGCGCGGTATCAGTACTGTATCAAGTTATACAATATGTATAAATATGCAGAAGTGTCAAGTTCAGAATTTAATTTGAGGTACGTGTTTATTGTATTGAGTTGTTCATTGTTTACATGTATCCTAATTTGTTATCTTCAATACAATAGTGATTGTCTGCTAGATTTATGTGCATCATTAATATCTGTGGTGCTTAAGAATATAAATTCATTTGAATTGAAGTTTCTAACAGCGCCCCCTTCAGTTAAGTAAAATAATTAAGTTAATCCTTTTCATTCCTAAAACGTACACAAAGCTAATGCTTACTCCGGTTTCATGTGGAATAAAACAACAAATGAATTGATCAAAAAAAACATAAGTTAATTTTTTATCATTAGTTTCTTTTTTTTTCTTTTTTTGGTGAGAGGTAAAATTAAATTTTGAAGTTCAAGTCTGATATGTTGTTTTAAATCTTTGTGTCTTTATCAAGAAGATCATATAAACACATTGGAAAAAAAAGTTCAAGTCTCTGCTGCGTGGTTCCTATATAATCAACCACCCAACTTTTTCTAATTGCTGCATGGTTCCTATATAATCAGCCATCCACTTTTTCTAATTTATGCATGGTTCCTATATAATCAACCACCCAACTTTTTCTAACTGCTGCATGGTTCCTATATAATCAACCATCCAACTTTTTCTAGTTTCTGCGTGGTTCCTATATAATCAGTATATAATCAACCATCCAACTTTTTCTAATTGCTGCGTGGTTCCTATATAATCAACCATCCAACTTTTTCTAGTATAGCTCCTAATATTATGCAAGTTAGATTCTTATAATCACACCTTTTTACATTAGCATTAGACTTATCTTAACTAAAAATGGTTTCCATCATTAACTATTTAACTTTTTGTAACTGCAAAATGGATCTTACTGTCGAACTCTGACATCTTTCAATTGTTACATTGTTCATATTTATAACATCCATATTCTTCTCAATTCAGAATGTTTCCTACTAATAACAGCTCGACTTCTAACTGCACAACGGTTTATATGAATAATCACTGAAATTTGGACTAGGGATCCTATGTTCTCGGATTACAGACGTGGTGCTACCAAATATACTTCGGACTTTCGGGTGTGGGTGCGTTACAAAAGAGATAGTCATCCAACTATTTGGTTTAGAGTAGCTGCCTCGGGCGGCGTGCGCTGCCGAATGATTTCTTTTCCTCTGGTCCGCAGCTCAAAACTGTGGATGGCCATACTTAAACTATAGAGGTCTCTGGCCCATAAAGTGTTGTGCACATGGCCAAACGATAAACAAATATTTTAAGCTACTCTAAAGTTACTAAATCTAATCACTTTATTTCATAAGTTCATTAAACGCTGATTATTACCCAATCGATTTATTCTAATTAAAACACAGTCGCTCATATTTTACATTCAATAACATAAAACCAACCCTCGTCGTTGTCCAACAGTAAACATCGTGTCCTTATCTAAAAACAACCCTCGTTATTGTCCAACAGTAAACATCGTGTTCTTATCTAAAAACAACCCTCGTTATTGTCCAACAGTAAACATCGTGTTCTTATCTAAAACCAACCCTCGTCGTTGTCCAACAGTAAACATCGTGTTCTTATCT
>NW_013667255.1:54029-60573 GCF_000517525.1 Limulus polyphemus | reverse complement strand
ATGAATTTCTAGTTACAATGTCACCACGATAAAATAAAAATATTAAATGGGTAATTACAGGACGTAATGCAAAATATCTAGTCACAGCTGTAAAGACCAATCAAGTCTCAGCTCACTTCTTATATAGTATCGACCATTTCTGTTTAAGTTCCAGTTACGGCCGATTTGATTTATTCGTTTGTACATTCTGTAAATAAAAACAATGTTGTGTTGTCTGTGAACTGACGTATCTGTTTTCATATTCATCATTTCACGCTCACACTGTTACCAATAACTTACCAATTGCTTTACCAGTTCCGTACCAGCTGACTAAATATAATATTATTATTATTATCAAGTGATTTACCTGTACATTATTCATTAACAATGGGTATCATGGAATAAAATATGAATAAAAACTGGTGTCATGTCTATGTAGGTGAAAAATTCTCTTCCAGCTTTAGTATCATTTCATTTTTCTCATATTCTCGTCTCCTATTTATCACTTCTCTTTTTTTACTTTCTTTAATGTCTTCTCCACTTATTTGAACTCTCCAATGGAACTCAGAAACCTACAATGACAGGTTAACTCTTGACAGGTGAACAATGGTAAGTTAACTCCTCTGTTAGATATAAAGTGTCCTAGTGAATTGTAACAAGCTCCATTCTGCCCACTTTGGTATCATCCTTTTCATATTATTTTAGTTTCCTTTAAATGATTTTTCCTTCTGCTCTTTGATCGAGAACTATGTAGCGTTTTCCCATGTCATAGAGAGCACATCAATAAGATTACTATCGGGCTGCCAAATGATGTCTTATCAACCAGGACCCTTGAAACCTTCCATCAGGTCGCCACTCTTCGAAAGTCAACCAGCAACCTATATTGGGACCATATACCACTGTTGGAGTAATGACATTGGCCTACTTTCCATAATTATGACGAGTACTGCTGAGAGGGTATTTGAAGTGTCAAAACGTTCTGTGTAAAAGAAAAGAATCTTCAATTCATCCAGTTTTGATACCATTTAAATGGTCGATAATTAGTGGCACCAGTGCATATTCCCTATCACTAGTTGCATACATGCAAGTTAGACTGAAGCAACATTTCTAAATTCATGAGTACAATTGATGATAAATCTTCACTGTGGAAGGACAGAGTGAAAAAATAGCTCTGCCTGTCTCATTGCTACCTACATGGGCAACGAGACAAAGTAAATCAGTCCACCAACCTTATATGAGTTTCCAGAGTTTCAGATAGACAAATGCCTGGAATGCAGGATAGTTGACAGGATAATTCTTGACAGGATAATGTTTACAACAGTTAAGAACCTTGATTTAGCTGGAATGTGTTAAATCAGGAGCTGCAGCACAGATTTGACCATTTACTTGAGTGAGCTTAAGTGTCTTACATTAGAAAACTTGGCTACTTATACCCACCATCTGCAAAGCCTCTATGAGAAAGTGTACAAAATACGGGTTCGATAGAGCAGGAAATCATCCCACTTGACAATTCTTGTTTGTTTTCATTATATGGTAGGAAGCAACGCCATGACAAACACCATCTTTTACATTTACTTGCCGTTATGTTTAACTGTCTTATGAATTCAAAATGGCAGTACTTCTGTCACCTGCACCTCTAATTCCCAGATCTAATACGCAGAAACTTTACTTACACTATAAGCCTAATTAGATAATGTTTAACTATTGTATATGTGCACTTTTACTAAATCTTGAAGTTATTTGATAGATATGTAGCTCATACTTTAACTGAAGGGAGTAAGACAGAGCTTGCTTTGGTCATTGTTGTTGTTTTTTGTGGTCAGCAGCGATAATATCA
Source organism: Limulus polyphemus (assembly GCF_000517525.1). Lineage (NCBI taxonomy): Eukaryota > Metazoa > Arthropoda > Merostomata > Xiphosura > Limulidae > Limulus > Limulus polyphemus. The sequence goes on along the minus strand of NW_013667255.1, from coordinate 58,757 downwards.
TCTGGGAATAGCATCAGAACCCAGATAAAAGAGCTCTGTGTTAGCCCATGGAAATTTTAATTATGTATGTGTAAGTAAGTTGGTGCTTACTCTGAGAGAAGGTTAATCGGATCACCACCAATGTCAGTTTTGGAAGCTAACATGTATCTGTGGTCTCAAGAGTCCATTCTGAACAACTGTGTTGTACATATGGCATTATTTCAATGTAGTCATCTCTAGCAGTCTAGCCAGATAGCCACCTCGTTAGTGATACTGATATCTTTAAGTTACGCTGGATTCTTGACCAAATGCTAACTCCTTCTTCTTTCCTCTGTAAGTCAAACTAAAATATTTGTAAATACCCATATCCTTGCAAGCCATATTCATTCAATTAGTCCATCAGCTAATAGAAAGCAGTGATAGCTACCATGGAAGACACTATAGATATAAATCCAAAACTTGAGACTGCAACATAAGGGGAATAAATTATTTGGATAGCTTGTAGGATAACACTCTGGAGGACTAAAATTGGAAACGCCTATAAAAGAAAGTAATTACTGTGAAGTTACTTTCTATTGTGAGCCAGCCTCTAAGACAACCGTTTGCAAGCCACAACTGGCCACAATATTAGCTGGGCCAGTCATCAATAATGTCATTATGGCAAGATTTGCTGACCATCAGCACTGAATGGCGAACTCCTCAGTATAATGATGGACTGAGTAGTGGGGACCTTCAATGTACACATGTTTCTATGCCCGTTTTAATCGCAATGATTTTAACTTAAGAAACATTATACTTGAATCTTAGAAGAAAACACAATGAGGAAGCTTAAAATCCTCAACTCAGCTTGTATATAACTGTTGGTCGAACTATCGGAGCAAAATTATTAGCTCTTGTAACCTGCCATGACTTTAGCTACTGCTTGGCAAGCTAAATAACAGATGGAATCGCCAAAAGCACCTCAAAGAAAAAAAAACAGCTGCAATAAATCCTGGAGTACTAGAGACACTATTGCCTAGTAAAGGAAGATAGCTGGAGGATGCTTAATCCATGGTCTTGCAAAAGAAGGAGTGTCAAAAAGGCCTGGAGAAAGGAGAACTGTCCAGGGTCATTGTAAAGTTGAATACCATGCACGATAAACTAGAAAGACTAAAGAAGACCCGAGGAAGGTCACTCCCATGCTGGCCAAATATCGATGATGACCTTGGATGACATCTTCTTAGCGTCAAAACTGGATGAGTTAGAAGATTCTCATGCATTAAATATTCTGCAAGTTTATCGTTATTTATTTAGTTTATCATGTGTTCACCAGCCTTTGCTGTAAATGTTTCATAGTTTTATTTTTGGTTGTTTTGTCTCCTTTAATTCTGAATTTTATTTACTTGATTCGTTACATGTATATGTAATTTTTATCATCTTTGTTTTATTATTTTTTTGTGATTACTGTATTCCTGGTACTTTGATTACTTTCATGATTTTTTTTTTATTGTGTATCATTACATTTTAGGCTTGTATTTCTGTCACTATCGTTTTCGTTTTGTAAACTTAAAATCCTGGTTTAAGCAATCATGATGAAAGTAGGTAAAATCTGAATTGGTAAAATATTGTTATCTCTAGGTTGCTCGAAATAAGCAAAAAAAAAGAAACGTTGTAGTATCTACAAGAACAATACAAAACGCTATAAACCTTTTTATCTGTCATTTACACAAAGTTTACCACAGAACACTAAAGATTCTTTTGCTCTGTCGTTTAATAAGTACGCTACAAATATTCATTCCACCGTTATTAACACAAACACTATACCACAGAACGCTATAATTCTTTTTTCTCTGTCATTTACATAAATACTATAGCTGAGAACACTAAAATATTCTTTATTCTGACATCTACACAAACACTATAACATATGACATCGAATATATCTATTACTCTATCATTACATCAGCACCGTATGGTATAGAAGCACAGGAAATAATTACCTTGCTCTTTACATTAATAATACAGCAGGTAACACAGCTTATCAATATGTTGCTCATCGCTCTTTCCATATTTTACACTTAAATTCGTATCATTACTTACATCCATTGCTTTCTTCTTTACTTTGACACACTATTCACAACACTAGATGGCAGCCTTTATTAAAACTGAGTACAACGATACTTAGCTCAAGATAGGCTTAATTACTTACTTTGATATGGATTCAACGATATTTGTCTAATTGTTTACTAAAGAAATGGCGTATCTAGAAGACGAAGACTGAGGGCGACAATGGTTTTTCGCTGAATGAAGGACCATCAATCCAAAATCCCTTTAATACAACAGTGATATAGCCTCATCGTGTTCAAAGTCGATTGTTTCCGCACGTATACGCTGTATATTTTCTATTATTATTATTATTATAATCTTTGACTTGCATGAAACTCGTTTGCAATGAAAGAATTCTTCTTCTTATAGACTTTCCGATGAGTTATATTAATTTCGTGCAATTATTCTAAAGAGAATTTACCTTATATATACATATTATCATTTTTATGTTACGGTTCATATTAGAAGATTGGAGAAACTTTGAAATGACCATGCCATTGAGATAACAAGAAAAATTTGATTCATTCTTAAAACTCGTTTGTTCAGAACTTCAACAACCAAGAAAACGTTTGACAATTTTCCTTTATTTTTTATCTTTTATTTTGCAAATGTCATACGAAGATCAATCATTGGGTGTAATGAGTTTCTGTAACTCCGAGGAAGACAAGAGACCCATAATTACTGCAGCTTCCTACAACAGAAGTACCTCGACAAGAGACCCATAATTACTGCAGCTTCCTACAACAGAAGTACCTCGACAAGAGACCCATAATTACTGCAGCTTTCTACAACAGAAGTACCTCGACAAGAGACCCATAATTACTGCAGCTTCCTACAACAGAAGTACCTCGACAAGAGACCCATAATTACTGCAGCTTTCTACAACAGAAGTACCTCGACAAGAGACTCATAGTTACTGCAGCTTCCACCAAGTAGAAGTACCTCAACAAGAGACCCATAGTTACTGCAGCTTCTGACAACACAAGTACCTCTACAAGAGACCCATAGTTACTGCAGCTTCCTACAACAGAAGTACCTCGACAAGAGACCCATAGTTACTGCAGCTTCCGACAACAAAAGTACCTCGACAAGAGACCCATAGTTACTGCAGCTTCCACCAAGTAGAAGTACCTCGACAAGAGACCCATAGTTACTGCAGCTTCCTACAACAGAAGTACCTCACAGAAAAAGCAACATGGAAGGAGGGAACCATTTTCACTTTGTAAAAAAAATTAAATTAACTGGCTTTTAGTTGTCATAAATAAATAAAACGTTTTTATAGAAGCAATATTGGAACACTAATATTTTCTCAATCTCTTTCCTCAAAAAGACAGTTCCTTCTAGATAACGTTTGATGAAAATGGAAAATAGTGGATTTATGTAAAAAGTTGTATAATGTTCACACGAACAGTTGCCTTCTGTATAACTCGTAAATTTCGCACGTTTGAATGCAAGCAAGGTTTGAGTTTGATGTAAATGACATATGAACGTCTTTTCCTGGAACCGTAAAATCTTGTCAACATACGTGGATTTATTTTTTACACCTGTGATAAAATACAGACCTTTTTCAAATCTGGAAACCACCAGTGACTGATTTACGTCTTTCGACACATCACATTACCATTTGTGTACGAATTGCAGCGCGTGGGGAGGCGTTCCTCAACATGTGCATGCAAACTACCGCTCGAACCTCGTGCTTACTGTCCCCTCTGCACATGGGCTGGAAAGAGTGGGAATTCACGTCTGTCTGACAAAAGGGAAAATCTGGGGAACAGCATGTTGAGTGTCACTAGTCGGAGAAATTACTGTCTCTACATGGCAATCTGCTTCTATCGGCGCTGCATTATTAACGCTTGCCCGTCCATTTACGTAAGTGCAAGTAACAGGCGAGAGCACTTCACGCCTTCAGGCAGCACGAAACACTTTTAGGGCATAATTGATAAGCCATAATGTGGAATTTTCGTGCACCCACCAAGTTCTGGGCTGCAAGAACTGCTCTACAAACATCTGAAGATGAATTAATAATACCCCGGCAGGACGATGAGCTCTACGTTTCGGTTGTTAATATCAATTAAGATACGTGATTATCTGCGGTTTCGATTCTCAACTACTTGTTAAACTGGAAAATGTAAATTAAACTGGAGAATGTAAATTCAGTGGACAAACAAAACGATTTCAAGTTGAGATTTTTATTCGATTTAACTAAATAAAAAAAAAAGCTAGGTCAACCGAGTACGGTCTTTGAAACCAACATATTCTGACTGAAAGAAACATACTATCTACATGTACATGTGTGATATAACACATATTTATACATATGTGTTATATATATATATATATATAAGAAGAGGTAAATCAGCTGTGCACTTCTCCCATTATGTGTGTTATTATATATACATAAGAAGAGGTAAATCAACTGTGCACTTCTCCCATTATTTGTGTTATTATATACACATAAGAAGAGGTAAATCAACTGTGCACTTCTCCCATTATGTGTGTTATTATATATACACAAGAAGAGGTAAATCAACTGTGCACTTCTCCCATTATGTGTGTTATTATATATACATAAGAAGAGGTAAATCAACTGTGCACTTCTCCCATTATGTGTGTTATTATATATACATAAGAAGAGGTAAATCAACTGTGCACTTCTCCCATTAT
>NW_013667255.1:46686-53114 GCF_000517525.1 Limulus polyphemus | reverse complement strand
GCGAAATTCCAAAACAAACAAACAAACTTCTCCCATTATGTGTGTTATTATATATACACAAGAAGAGGTAAATCAACTGTGCACTTCTCTCATTATGTGTGTTATTATATATACACAAGAAGAGGTAAATCAACTGTGCACATTTCCCATATCAGAAGACCAGTTTAAAAATGAAAGAAAACAGCTTTTACTCTACGTATGCTTTAGTAACCAGATAGCACAGTTAAAATGACCAACAAAGGCCTAGATAATAATCGCAGTCGTGTCTGTTTTGTGAAGAAACTTGTATTCATCTCTTACTAGTTCTTTGTGCCCAGAGTTTAAACGCCTAGTTTTGCTGCGTTCCGAGTTTTCATTGTAGTTAAACATTAACCTGGAACATTTTAAAACGCTAAATTTTCTCATCTGAAAGCCCTTAATTAACAAAATGCTTTGCTTGGTTAACCATACACTAACATCATAAGGTAACCTATATTTCTCCTCATATTTTGATAATCAAAAAAATTTCACTTATATAAGTTTATTTAATCTAATGCACACACACATATGGCACTAACGCATTACAAAACAGTGGTTTTATCTCGATCGCCTCAAACAGTACTTCATAAACGAAAACCTAAATACTGAGCTTATTCATCTTAAGCTATGTAGTAAGTAAAGATTCTTAATCTGAGAATTGCTATTTTTAACTGCTGAAAAACAAACTAAGCTTTACTTATAGCTTAAATAATTAGGAATATATATATATATATCTAGTATAAGATTTTCAGACCAGTTTTTATCAGTGTTAAACCTAGAATCTCAAGACGTGAAAACAAACCAATCGGTAAATTCCTGAAATCAGGTTGTACACATGATTTTTCATGTTCGGTAAACATACTGGTATGCTCGTATCAGCGCTGTGTTCCATTTGATTACAGCATTACCTAAAATAGAACACATCTCACAAAGTATTTAGAACACAGAGTTAAAGGACTTGTACCTTCTTATCTGTGTTGAAATCTCACAGTGTCACATAAAGTATCTGTATTTTAAAAGTATAACGAAACCATAATTATGTATTCCATTTAAAAAAACATCTGTAAACAAAAATTGTGCGTCTTGTAGGTTTCAAACCGAAGTATCAAGACAACACAATTTTCTGCTTTAGCGACTAGCTGTTACGTTTTGGATTGATACAGAAAAACTATTTTCAACCAAGCGACACAGATGTAGTTCTTATAGATCGAAGATCATAACTGTTTTATTTTTAGTATCAAAAATATTACAGAGAAATCACGAAAGTGCAGTGAACACTTTAAAGGAATAAAATTTAATTTTTTTAATAAGAAAACAAAAACGAGACAGTCTGTAAACGCTCTCACGCTTCTCGAATAGACGCAAATATTTATTGTGTTTTATATGAACATAATTTGTAATTTTTCAGAAGTTTAAGTTCTAAACGCACTTTTCTTTAATCTGTATGCACGCGTTGCTCTAATAAATTTGGCTGATCTCAACTTATAACCAAAACTTCAGAATTAAATAAAGTGTTAATGGAAGTGTAATTAAGAGAAAACAAACTTCTAGAATTGCTAAGTATAGTGTTAATGAAACCGCAATCACTAACAAAAAACTATATTGCTCGGATTACTTAATATATTGTTTTTTTAAAACCGTACTCAGAAGTAACAAAAAACATTGCTAGGATTACTAAATATAGTGTTAATGAAACGTAGTCAGAAGGGAAAATATTGTTAGGACTACATAATATAGTGTTATGAAATCATAATCATGAGGGAAAAAATGTTGCTAGGAGTATTCAATACAATGTTAATGAAACTGTAGACATGTTATTCAATACAATGTTAATGAAACTGTAGACGTGAGGAATAAATGCCCATATTATGCAATACAATGTTACTGAAACCGTAAAAAAAGGGGTAAATGTCCAGTTTATTCAATATATCGATACATATTTGAATATATCATCCTCTCTTTTCACCATATCAACATATTTCCAAGTATTGTCGAGCAGTAGACTCCTAAAAAGGGTGATTATATAAAGATTTTGTAATGTTTTGGCGTGAACGTTCGAAAAAACAACCAAAACCATTATGGTAGTATTTTCGTGCCTGAGGATTATTCAAATTACTTAGGCATTTCTCGAGTATTTATTACAACCTGAAATGCCCGTTAACTGATGGGGAATGTTTAAACTTAATTAAAACAATGTAAGTATAACAGCAATCATATATTTCAAGGTAATAACTTAAACATAAACTTTATCTCAAAATTTTAAAATTATAACAAAGCTTCTCCATAAACCACATTTGCAGTTTGCTTTCCATTTACCAACAAATAAAGATTTTAAGGTGATTCCACCCTTGAACACCATACATCTCATTGGCCATGAAAAAAGCGTGGTTGTTTGAGAAACAATTCATCATCTTTCATACTTTGACCTTGAATTTCATTAGAATATTCAACACTGTCTAAAGCGCCAACCTTCCATGATTGTGTGAGATTGACTCAATAGGCTTGGAGTAATTAACCAACAGACTTTACAAAATAGAAATAGGGTTAAGTTCAATTTTGACACCCTTAGGATATTCTCAAGAGTTCATATTGTTTACATACAAATTTTGGTTGAGATTGGCCCAATAGGCTCGGAGGAGTTACGGTACAAACAACCAAACATTTCGTCTTTATATATATATATACATATATATATATATAAATAGAGAGAGAGAGAGAGAGAGAGAGGTAGATAGATAGATTATTATATAAAATCTATGTAAATATGTTTATAATTTTAAACTTCAAATATCTAAATGTATATCTAACCGTAAGAGTTATTTCACTGATTTGATATTCTATTTTACTTTGACCCTTTTCCCTCGGTGGATCAGCGGTAAGTTTACGAATTTAAAACGATAAAATCCAGGGTTCGATTTCTTGCGGTGAACAGATCACAGATAGTGAAGCTTTGCGCTACACCTTCAAAGAATTGTTGCCAGCATAACGCCGTCTGGTGGTGATAAGACGACATTATCGACGTTTTAGTGAATCAATTTCTAATATCTATTTGCAACCAGAAAGCGCCACCAAAGAAACATACGCAACAGAGAAGACATAACTTTGGTATAAGCTTTATCGTCGTATTTCTAGACTCTAATAATAAATCACTAATAAATGTATAATTTGAAATCTATTAATAAATAGATAGCGGTCTACCTTGACAAGATATGGTTAACTGAGTTCTTTGTAATGTTGAGGATATTAGCATGGCCATTTTCTTTGTTACAATTGCGTTTGTTTGCTTCTTTGCATACCTAATTATCCATGTCTTTCTTAGTTATAAAGAAGTACGCATATATATATAGTCAAAAGTATTCTTGCTCTGTTGAAGAAGTAAAATATACTGAGAACTAAAGAGCATTTCTTGAAATTGTGTATGCAACTCAAGATTATATGGAATACAAAAATGCGCTTTATTTGAAAAGAACTGCCCTTATCTAATAATTATAATTTGTTTGTGAATTTTTTAAGTTCAAAGCTACATAATGAGCTACCTGCGTCGTGTCCCCTGCAGGTATCGAACCTCGATTTTTAACGTTATATGCCCTTAACATTCCCACTGAATTACCCATATGGAGACCCCCCAGTGACACAGCGGTACGTCTGCGGACTTACAACGCTAAAAACCGGGTTTCGATACCCGTGAAGGGCACAGCACAGATAGCCCTTTTCCCTTAACTACAAACAAACAAACAAAACCGGTGGGGAGAGGAATTCATTTTAATAACCATTACAACTAATTGTAATAACTGATTAAATGTCCAGTTCTCCCATTAATTACTTCTTTTCTAATATCCAATGAAACATAAAAATCAGGCTGAATCTCAAATTGCTTATGTAGTTTTAGATTTTTTTCTAAGTCTTCGATGTTTATGTGTACCATATGTTTATGAAGACTTAGATGTGTACCAGCTACAAATAGAATTAGCTGTTATCGACGTCAATATGTATGTGTGTATATCTGTTCCTTATACGTTCCCGCATTTTTTGATCAATCAGAACCAAACTGGACACAGTGATACAGGATGACATGAAGAAGGTCATTAGAGGGTTTGACCCCCAATCTAATTTCATATTTAATTTCAGAAAACTACCAAATCAGCATAGCTTGACACAGTGATACAGGATGACATGAGGGGGGTTGGACCCCCTCTAATTTCATATTGATAGAATTCTTGAAAACAGAATGTCTTTATTTTCTCTATTAGGACCTTTATATATTTTTATTGCACTTTTAATGTTTATTATGTTAAGAAAAAAAATAGGAGCACAATTTCCTATCCTTTGTTATAAACGAGTTTTTATCTTACCCTATCCTACGAACGGGTACTCCAGTTGGTGTACAGTATAAAACCAATTAAATTCATCCGAAAGTTCTTATTAAAATGATTGCTATTTGCATGATATTAGTTGATGGTTTTCTAAATCAAGAAGAAAAACGCTGCCACTCATAACTATGTTAAAAAATCCATTGAATCACTTTACTCAATATGCCAAATCTATTATCACCTTATTTCAATAATGATTACGTATGGTAAACCAAACCATGTCATTTAGAACTGTAATTACTAGCATTTTACATGTAAGCACTCGAAAAAAATGTTGTAATTTGTAGCTCTGGGTGCTCCGACTAATACCTCCATACTTCTTAATTGAAAAATGATTATTTCATCCATATTGTAATCTACAAACTTGTCGTCCAATACAGAAAGGAAATTAATCAATCAAGTTCATCATGTATAAAAAATTACAAGAATTTATGTGTGAGGGAGCTGAAGTTTTCTTTAAAAATGGAATTATTATAAATAAAATAAAAACAAAAAAACTAGGTTCTTCGTTAATGAATATTTCATTTATTTTTTTCCCAATTCGTTGTTATGATATTTGAATATATTATTTAAGAATAGAATTGAACAGAAAACTATGTTGAAATATTGATATCTCTTCTTTTTTTATTTATTTGTCAAGGATTTCTGAGAAATCAGCATGTGACTAGCGGGAATCACGGTTGGTTGAACATCTCTACGCTAGAATAGACAGAAGGATTTTCCTCCAGTGTCTCATTAATCTTAAGAAGAATCTTAATATAAAGTCAATTATGCAAACACCAATCTATAACAAAGTCATTGCTGTTGTTGAAGGACTTACTCCACCCAACTTGAAACAATGTCCTCGTACATGTGTGTGCGTGTCAACACTTGAAACATGCGACAAGGTACAAAAGTGTGTACCGCTTTTTTTTTCTTGCCTAAAAGTTGGAAGTTTGTCATGGTTCATCTATTGTGATACTCGCGCACGCACTTCATGTCGACGTTACAAATCACGTCAAAAATCGAATTTGATAATATACTGGACTCTAGGGTGCCCCCCCCCCTCCAGTGGCACAGCAGTATGTCTGCGGACTTACAATGCAAGAAACTGGGTTTCGATACCCGTGGTGGACAGAGCACAGATAGCTCATTGTGTAGCTTTGTGCTTAACTTCAAACAAACAAACTCTAAAGTGAACGTGATAAACGCTTCTTAAACAAGAAACTTGAAGAATTAAGGTTAGACCACAAACTTCTATGGATATTGTCGCAGATGTGAATAATTTGTTAAGGTAATAGGTTGACATACATTTTATGAGAACAATAGGACGCAAAAGTCAATGTACAAATAAATCTGCAACCTTGACCTTTTAACATAAATTATAAACTATTACCAGGTAACTTGACAGACATCTTTATGAGTCACTTTCAGATGAAAATAACATTTTCCTAAATTAGATATTTAAAAATGAAAATATCAATACCAGAATCTTATCCGATACTATCGTTTTTTATTTAATTAATTGCATTTTTTCTTTGTATTACATACATTATCTCCGTTTTCTTTTATAGAACATAATAAATCTTGTAATTAATATTGGAAAAAAAAAATGGTTGAGCGTTTTACATCTGGTTGATGTGACTCACACAAGTGCTTTGTAAACTTTACTTGTATTTTATACGAGCCACGAGTTTGAATGTAGATATATATATTCCACCTGGGGATATACCAGCATGGAGAAAAGCCAAGAACTACTCAATATATACACATAAGATGAGAGAGTGACGTTAACACAGTATTCCGTGGATCACGAGTGTCGAAAGCAGTCAGGATTTGCGTGTTTGCCCGAGGAAAGCATGCAGCGTGACAGCGGCGTGGGACGGAATCGGCCGTCAGCACCTGTCTGCATGGCCGGTGGGGAGCGGCCATAGGTCATGAGCAATGTTTTTTTTTTACTTGAAGCCAAAACTTTGCATTGGCTCATTTAGCTTTTTCTCTCTCATGTATAAGTATTTGCAAGGGATTCAAGATAGGTAAATCAACTGTGCACTCCTCTTA
>NW_013667255.1:44695-45686 GCF_000517525.1 Limulus polyphemus | reverse complement strand
CACATACTATCTAGCATTGAAGAACAGTGTCTACAGGACAACAAACAATATATCCATTCTAAGACAAGCTACGGCCCGGCATGGCCAGGTGGATAAGGCGCTCGACTCGCAATCTGAGTGTTGCGGGTTCGACTCCCCGTCCCATCAAACATGCTTGCCCTTTCAGCCGGGGGAGCGTTATAATGTGACGGTCAATCCCACTATTCGTTGGTAAAATAGTAGCCTAAGAGTTGGCGGTGGGTGGTGATGACTAGTTGCCTTCCCCTAGTCTTACACTGCTAAATTAGGGACGGCTAGCGCAGATAGCCCTCGTGTAGCTTTGCGCGAAATTCAAAAACCAACCAACAAACAAACAAGACAAGCTACATCTAACTATCAGCATCACATACTATCTAAAAGAACAGTGTCTACAGGACAAAAAACAATATATCCATTCTAAGACAAGCCACATCTAACCATCAGCATCAAATACTATCTAAAAGAACAGTGTCTACAGGACAACAAACAACATGTCCATTCTAAGACAAGCCACATCTAACCATCAGCATCACATACTATCTAGTATTAAAGAACAGTATTGTACGGTCAACAGACAATATATATTCGTTTTTGGTTGAAAATGCACAGTATACCATCACAATATCAACCATCAGTGACACATAGATTATAATATCACTAAAACATTTTTATTACAGGCTCTACATCAACTATTATTATTTCAATAATTCCTAAATGCATGATTAAAGCAGTAAGTTTTTAATTACTTTAAAAAGTGTAATTGATGGCAAGAATGAAACTACTATAACAAGACATAAAATAAAAGAGCAAACATTTAATTGAGTTTGTAAACATCATAGGTATTTATCTTACCATTATGTTTGTACCAGTAAACATCATAGGTATTTAACTTACCATTATGTTTGTAACCTGTAAATATTAGAGGTATTTAACTTACCATTATGTCTGTAACCTGTAAACATCATAGGTATTT
>NW_013667255.1:19220-43695 GCF_000517525.1 Limulus polyphemus | reverse complement strand
AAATATCATTGGTATTTAACTTACCATTAAGGTTGTAACCTGTAAACATCATAGGTATTTAACTTACCATTACGTTTGTAACCTGTAAACATCATGGGTATTTAACTTACCATTATGTTTATAACCTGTAAACATCATAGGTATTTAACTTACCATTAAGGTTGTAACCTGTAAACATCATAAAACCCGTGGAAAACTTTCCTGACATGCTCTAAACCATTTTTCAAAATGTTGTATCACTGGCAAGACGATGGTAAGTTCCCAGACTTTTACAAATAGTTAACTAGACATACAAATTGTCCATTGTGATGACATACCTCCACTTATCACACTTGTTTGTTTTAAAATGCATATAGTCTCCATAATTTTAAACTGATAAAGAGAATGTATGAGAATGTATTTAAAATGCAATATAATTAAAAGATATTTATTGAAATCTTCAACGAACTTTGCTTACAAAACACGTTCCAACATACTTACAGGGGGAAAGTAGCTTGTCAACAGAATCTACCTTTAACTCTTTGGTTACTCTTACCTGACCAAGTAGTAATTTTATAATCAAAAACAACGAATCCTCGAATTCGCAGTCTTAGTAGCCTAGCCCCTATTGATCATATAACAGATAACGCTCGTACAGCTGTCGATAATTGATTACGTTTTGGCTATGTGTTTAGTGAAAAAGTCGTTAACGTGGCTCTTGTAGATAGATTATATCAATACGAATTACCTTATTGACACTTCGAAACGATGCTCCTACTTTCCTGCAATACATCACCGTGTTCTTGGGATTTTTTTGGTAACAGTTTGACTTTCTTTCACTACCCCCGGTGTGTGATTGCTAGCCGGTCATGGACCACCGTGTTTTTCTTTTCTGAAGTCACTCCTTCCATTATTTTACTGACACGATTCAACACTACAGAAATACATTTCTTAGAAACGCTAAAAATTCGTGAATTGCATGTTTTACATAACAGCGGATTAAGAAAACTTCGCGTTGGAAAGTCCTGTAAAGTAAAAAGTCCAGAAAAAGTCAATTTTAGGTATAATATGTAATTACTGCTTTTAAACTAAATTGTGTAATCACGGGATACAAGAATTAACTGGTTATTGAGTATGCAAAATTATTACCATACCTAGTGAACATCTCTCTGTACAAAACCTAGACAATAATGTTTAGAGTATTTAGTTTACTACTGTAAATAACACACTCTTCTAAGGCTAATAATCCGTTTTCTGTAATATTAAAAATGTTTTTAACTGTACCACAAACAATATGTTCCTCCTATCGTAACTATGCGATTTATCTTGCAACACGTGTAAAAACCAGTTCAGATAAAATTATCGGCTGTTGCTTAAGTTATTACACCTGAAAACGGGTTATCTTCGCAAGTGGTATAAAACAAATAAATGTGTAGTGTCTTCTCATACAATTGTACATCTTACAACAAACAATATATGTTAACTTCTAAGCAACACAGGGTACGTACTTAGATCAAAACTAATAATCAACCAGGTAATGAATAGAGATAACTAAATTTACTTTTTTTTTTACATTTTTACTACAAAAATTATAAAGTACTGTTTCGACCGTAAACCCAATAATATCTCACAAACTTCGGCTAGCTTAGAAGATTTAGATGAGTCCTAGTTTTATATACTAAGTCAACAATGCAAAACAATTATTTTATTATAAGTTACAGCTCTTACGTTAAGGAACAATGTTTTTAAAACAGGTACGACGTTTCGATCACTGTTTGTTTTTGAATTTCGCGGAAAGCTACACGAGGGCTATCTGCGCTAGCCGTTCCTAATTTAGCAGTGTAAGACTAGAGGGAAAGCAGCTAGTCATCATCACCCACCGCCAATTCTTGGGCTACTATTTTACCAACGTATAGTGGGATTGACCGTCACATTATAACGCCCCCTCGGCTGAAAGGGCGAGCATGTTTGGTGAGACGGGGATTCGAACTTGCCACCCGCAGATTGCAAGTCGAGCACCCTAACCACCTGGCCATGCCGGGCCTTTCAACCACTGGTGCGATCATTTTCAAGTCCACGAGTTTTAACGGTAAAGAAGGTTTTAGTACTTAAATTCATATTGTTAGATTGATGAATGTTGATTCATGTTTATGTACTTGAAAATGATCGCACCAGTGATCGAAACATTGTAACTGTTTTTAAAATATTCTTCCTTATTGTAAAATCTGTAACTTGTAATAAAACAAGAGGGAATCCTCAATAGCCGCGGCACTTGCAATTCTTTTAGGCAGGATTAGAGTAAGTTAATCCATCTATGATACCTTTGTTTCTCTTGTTATCAGCTATATTTTTGTGCGCCAGCATTACCAAGCATGGGTTGCGCGAAAACCCGATTCGATTTTACTACTACTCATCAGGATCTCTACCAGCCTACCCTTAAATTGAAATGATTTTAGGCAGGATTAGAATAAATTAATCTATGACTTATTGGGCGTGGTCAATAACATCAATCGAAAGGGTTTAACTTCCTGAGTCGAAAACTGTAATTAGATCTCAAATCGGTCAAGAGATGACGGAGCTATGAGCTAAATGTTTGTACTTGAAAACAAAAAAACTCAGAGTTTTTCCTTTAGACGCTCGTCCGCTGTTAATAAACTTATAATCAGTAAGTAAATTATCAATCCAAAATAATCTCTATAATAAAATTATAATAATTAAAGATAATAAAAATAGATATCTTAAAAATTATATTAATGAAACTAACATTAAAGAACAGAGTATACCTTACATATATATATAGATACACTTATGGGATACACAAACATTAGTTATTAGCTTTAAGTACTGTCGTAACTTTAATGTTTAATGAGCAACGTTATAACGTACCAACAAACAAACAAACATTTATCAACATGGCTTATCGCAATCTGTTCACTGCAAATAACGGAATCGAAATCCGCCACCGTAGGGGCATTAAAATGTGACGATCAATCCCAGTATTCGTTGGTAAATGAGTAATCCAAGAGTTGGCGGTGGGTGATGTTGACTAGCTGCCTTCCCTCTAGTCTATCACTTCAAAAGTGGGGACAAATAGAGCAGATATCTTTCTAGTAGCTTTGCGTGAAATCGAACAACAGACAAACAAACGATTACACTCATGCGCGCCTTTCAACAGATAAGATATTCATTGTAATATGATTACAATAACACCTGCTTTTTTTATAGTTGCACACCAATTGTAACGTGATTAGGATAATACATGTCTCCCTTATACTGTAATTGAAAGAGCACACGCTTTTCCACGCTAAATACGTCAATTGGAAGGTGATTAAAATAATACATGCATTTCCCCAGTAATACATCCCTTATAATCTAATTTAAAGAGCACACGCTTTTCCACGCTAAATACGTCAATTGGAAGGTGGTTAAAATAATACATGCATTTCCCCAGTAATACATCCCTTATAATCTAATTTAAAGAGCACGCGCTTTTCCATAAGAAATACACCAATTGTTGGATGATTAAATTACTACACGCCTTTCGATACCAACCATACATCCATTGTAGCGTGATTAAAATAACTTACGCTTTTCATTTTACACTTTCTAACTTAATTCACACTCTGATGTAACTAAGAATAGAATAAATCACACTTTCCCAAAAAATAATATAACGCATGCGTTACTTTTAGAAAGGAACGTATTGTTTCATTTATAACATGATGGATTAGAGGTAGCGTGTTATTCATTTCAATCACGCTACAGAGTACGTATTATTGGGAGAAATTCATTTATTATTTTCAATGTCCTACGGTGGACTTATTTATTCTGAAGACACGAGTATACTTTTAATCACACGACAATTGGCGTATCACTGTTGGAAAGGTGTGTTATTGTCCCTCCAGAAGGTTTAAATAATAACACACCTTTTCAACAGTGATGCGTTTGTTATATAAGATTGAAACAATGCATATCATTCCTTCAGAAGGTTTAAAAACAGTGATACGTTTGTTATATGATACTGAAACAATGCATAACATTTCTCCAGAAGGTTTAAATAATAACACACCTTTCCAACAGTGATGCGTTTGTTATATGAGATTGAAACAATGCATATCATTATATGAGATTGAAACAATGCATATCATTCCTCCAGAAGGTTTAAATAATAACTCACCTTTCCCAAACGCATCTCTGTTGGAAAGGTGTGTTACTATTTAAACCTTCTGGAGGAATGATATGCATTGTTTCAATCTCATATAACAAACGCATCACTGTTGAAAAGGTGTGTTATTATTTCAACCTTCTGGAGGGATGATATGCATTGTTTCAATCTCATATAACAAACGTATCACTGTTAGAAAGGTGTGTTATTATTTAAACCTTCTGGAGGAATGTTATGCATTGTTTCAATCTCATATAACAAACGTATCATTGTTGGAAAGGTGTGTTATTATTTAAACCTTCTGAAGGAATGATATGCATTGTTTCAATCTCATATAACAAACGTATCACTGTTAGAAAGGTGTGTTATTATTTAAACCTTCTGGAGGAATGTTATGCATTGTTTCAATCTCATATAACAAACGTATCATTGTTGGAAAGGTGTGTTATTATTTAAACCTTCTGGAGAGATAATATGCATTGTTTCAATATCATATAATAAACGCATAACTGGTGGAAAGCCATTTTTTATTTCAGTCACACTGCAATCGATGTGTTACTAGTAAATAAGAAAATACTTCTGTAATCATGCTACAGTGTTTGTGTTAACGGTGTTAAGGAGTTTATCGGTTTAATTATGTCACAGTCTCTTTGGCATTATTCATTTGGCACCTTTACACCAATAATAGATCCATTGTAACGTGATTTAAATAAAACATGGCTTTCCATTAGTTATACATCAAGTGTAGCATGACTGAAATAAAACAAAAGCTTTCTAACAGATATACATCCAGTGTAGCATGATTGAAATTTAAAAAAAGCTTTCTAACAGATATACATCCAGTGTAGCATGATTGAAATCAAAAATGGCTTTCCAATAGTTATACATCTAGTGTAGCATGACTGAAATAAAATAGTGTAGCATGATTGAAATAAAAAATGGCTTTCCAATAGTTATACATCCAGTGTAGCATGACTGAAATAAAAAAAAGCTATCTAACAGATATACATCAGTGTAGCATGATTGAAATAAAAAAGTGGCTTTCCAATAGTTATACATCCAGTGTAGAGTGACTGAAATCAAAGTATGGCTTTCCAACAGATAGACATCCAGTGTAGCATGATTGAAATAAACTATGGCTTTCCAGTAGTTATACATCCAGTGTAGAGTTACTGAAATCAAAATATGGCTTTCCAACAGATAGATATCCAGTGTAGCATGATTGAAATAAACTATGGCTGTCCAATAGTTATACTTCTAGTGTAGCATGACTGAAATAAAATAGTGTAGCATGATTGAAATAAAAATATGGTTTTCCAACAGATAGACATCCAGTGTAGCATGATTGAAATAAACTATGGCTTTCCAGTAGTTATACATCCAGTGTAGAGTGACTGAAATAAAAATATGGTTTTCCAACAGATATACATCCAGTGTAGCATGAGTGAAATAAAACATGGCTGTCCAATAGTTATACATCTAGTGTAGCATGACTGAAATAAAATAGTGTAGCATGATTGAAATAAAATATGGCTTTCCAACAGATAGACAACCAGTATAGCATGACTGAAATAAAAAAAGCTTTCTAACAGATATACATCAGTGTAGCAGGACTGAAAGAAAAAATGGCTTTCCAATAGTTACACATCCAGTGTAGAGTGACTGAAATCAAAATATGACTTTCTGACAGATAGACATCCAGTGTAGCATGATTGAAATAAACTATGGGCTTTCCAGAAGTTATACTTCTAGTGTAGCATGATTGAAATAAAACATGGCTGTCCAATAGTTATACTTTAGTGTAGCATGAGTGAAATAAAACATGACTGTCCAATAGTTATACTTCTAGTGTAGCATGAGTGAAATAAAACATGGCTGTCCAATAGTTATACTTCTAGTGTAGCATGAGTGAAATAAAACATGGCCGACCAATAGTTATACTTCTAGTGTAGCGTGTTTGTAGTGTGTTTCTATCTTTAATACTTGTATCGTGATGAAAGTAATTCACGAATTTCCATTAATGAAAAGGAATATTGCACTAAAAGCCAAATATTACCTTTCATTGCTCAGTCATATATCCATCGTAGTTTGATTAAAATAATACACGCTTATTCAACAGAATTACCGTCAGTGCAATGTGAGTAGAATAACACTTGACTTTCCACAGATACCGCTTATTATGGTTAAACTAAGAAACGCATTTGTCCCGGTAATTCTTACATAATAACACGATTAAAATAATGTTAATCTTTCTACCAGTAACAACGAAGCGAGATTTTACAAAAATGCACGATTTTCCACCAGAATTACATAAATTTCAGCGTGATTGGAATTATTATAGAATATATATATTTCTCCGATAAATGCGTTGTAACTTGATTAAAATACACGCTCTTTTCACCCGACGTCAAATGAAGCACAATTAAAAGTATGCATGGCATTTCCTAAAAAATACATTGTAGCGCGTTTAAAATAATACACGTTTTTCTTCAACAGTAATAGGACCGTTGTGTTATAATTTGAATAATATAGTCCTTTTCGTAAGTAATAAGCCAACTGTAACGTGAATGATACATATAAAATATTCTAAAGTAATATAGGAATATCATAAAATATCCCATAGCAATATCTCTTAGATATAACTCTGTGAGTGACGTTGTAAATTCAAAAAGTATGTAATACATTGCTGAAAGTAAATAGGCCTGACGTCAGCAGGAAGGGCTAGTAGGCCAAATCCTTCCTGAAATCCCCTCGCCCACACCTCACTCTTCTGTACCAAAACATGAGCGCCCGGCATGGCCAGGTGGATAAGGCGCTCGACTCACAATCTGAGGGTCGCGGGTTCGAATCCGCATCCCACCAAACATGCTCGCCCTTTCAGCCGTGGGGGCGTTATAATGTGACGGTCAATCCCACTATTCGTTGGTAAAAGAGTAGCCCAAGAGTTGGCGGTGGGTGGTGATGACTAGCTGCCTTTCCTCTAGTCTTACACTGCCAAATTAGGGACGGCTAGCGCAGATAGCTTTCGTGTAGCTTTGTGCGAAATTCCAAAACAAACCAAAACCAAAACATGAAAGAGTAAAGACGATGATCTGTTATTAATAATTAAACCACCTCCCATTTTGTGTCCCAATGTGCACACTTATGTTCTGAAGATAAACATCAAAATTACATATTTCAGATACTTGTGTAGCTTTTCCAAAAATACTTTGTTTTTGTAGATACGAGGTGTTTGAACGAGTTTGAACCAAAATGCAATTATAATTACTGCCATTATGATTCGTATTCCTGTTCCATGTGTCACTTCAGCTAATACAAACTGAAACCAGTCTTGAAGCTACTTCTAAACTATCTAACAGGGGTAACAGTGTCAATAATAAGGAGTGGCTCTTCGTGTTCCCTGTAGATAGTGGGCAATAGTGTCAATAATAAGGAGTGACTCTTCGTGTTCCCTGTAGATAGTGGGTAACCGTGTCAATAATAAGGAGTGACTCTTCGTGTTCCCTGTAGAAAGTGGGTAATAGTGTCAATAATAAGGAGTGACTCTTCGTGTTCCCTGTAGATAGTGGGTAACCGTGTCAATAATAAGAAGTGACCCTTCGTGTTCCCTGTAGATAGTGGAGTGGGTAACCGTGTCAATAATAAGGAGTGACTCTTAGTGTTCCCTGTAGATAGTGAGTAACCGTGTCAATAATAAGGAGTGACTCTTAGTGTTCCCTGTATATGGATGTGTAACAGTGTCAGTAATAAGGAGTGACTCTTCGTGTTCCCTGTAGATAGTGGGTAATACTGTAGTTTGTTCATATTTGGTGAAGTTGTGCTAACCTATCTCTAATGAGCTTGACTATATTGATAATAAGAAGTGATTATTAGCATTCGCTGAAACCAAATCGTTGCTAACCGATATGAAGTAACGGTGTTATTATATATTATTTTTAGTGTATTAATAAGGATAAACACATAAACCTAAAACAGAATGGTCAACCAAAACGCTCATAATGAATGAACTCATATATTTTTTTTAGCTTTGTCCTTTCGGTATCATGGACAAATATTTCAGAGGGTTAGGATAGCGCGTGTTTCGTGCTGTACTGTGAAGCCCACCCACCAGCTACCCTCTACTGCCTCTCTCCCGCTGATGTAATAATACTAACTAAGTATATGTATGTGTTCAGTAGAGAACTTCGCCAAGTACCTTTATTGTAACGGACCACTACCACCACTCCTCCCCCCCCCCCACCTCTCCTTTCATCGGGACAGCAAGCCCTTTGACATTGACACTCTATTTAGTTGATCAAAAGAACGGAAGCAGCAGCCAGGAAATTGGTTCAATAAATTGTCCCATTAATGATAACCACCCATTAGAGTGGCCGCTTGTCTCATCAAAGCACGTGACTAGCTTCTAAGTGATGGTGATATGTATGTCCGCCTCCATATCCGGGATGGTCGCGACTTGGAAGTTTTCTCTACAATGGATTCCACGACACGGGGTCACTGCTCTCAGAAGTTTACTGCATGATCTGGAGCACGTGCTTAGCAATGATCTACCTACCATTGTGTGTAGCCTAATTTAGTGTTCTTATCATGGTTAATTTTTTCAGTAAAAATTTTATTTTACAGTAGAATATATATATATATATATAAACAGCACTTGAGAAAAACATGTTTCAACAAAAAAAAGTTTAATTAACGCCATATCTACAGAATATCATACTGATCTGCTAAAAATAGGATTTAAACATAGTATTTTATCTGCTTTAAACAATTATAATCTCTACAGAGATATAAATTCATGTTGAAGTTTTAAACTTTTCAAACAACTCAAAATGCAAGCATTATTAATTATAGCTAGTATTTCATGTAATTACGTTTTGTCCCTCAGTTATTTTTCTTGCGATAAAACCTTGAGATACAAGAAATCCTAAAACATATTTATTTAAATTTTTTGGGGGGGGGAAGCATAAAACATCACTACATTTCTAACCTGAATTCTTCTTTACCCTCTTTCTCTGCCCGGCATGACCAGGTGATTAGGGCGCGGGTTCGAATCCCCATCCCACCAAACATGCTCGCCCCTTTCAGCCGTGTGGGCGTTATAATGTAATGGTCAATCCCACTATTCGTTGGTAAAGGAGTAGCCCAAGAGCTGGCGGTAGGTGGTGATGACTAGCTGCTTTCCCTAAATTAGGGAAGGCTAACGCAGACAGCCCTCGTGTAGCTTTGCGCGGAATTCAAAACAATCCCTCTCACTCCCGCTTTTGAAACTTTATTTTGTTTTTCTTTGTTGCTTTGTTTGCTATGCTGTCTTTATCTACCATTTGTATTCGCCCCTTTGTCCATTCACATCCCCCCCCCGTGGAACAGCAGTATGTTTCCGGACTTACAACGAAAGAAATCGGGTTTCGATACCCGTTGTGGGAAGAGCACAGATAACCTGTTGTGTAGCTTTGTGCTTAACTACAAACAATTGTCCATTCATTTATCTTAATCCCCTTATTATAATGACTCATTCAGCTATAATGTTTCCAACACATTTACGTACTGAAAAAAAATCCAGATAAGCCAGTACTAGTGAATTTCTCAATAACTAGACGTTGAGGTGGGAATTTTTCGAACACGTGTAATGTTATTTTAAACTCTCTGAAGGATGGTTTATAGTAGTCCTATAATAAATATACACGCGATTGCTCCTGTCATCGTATAATATAGTTTTGATACTCATTTTCGCATCACTCTGACTTGATTTAAAGAATACGCATGCAATTTGTATAAATCGTCAATAATTATGCTCGCAGTTACACCATTTGAGATATAATCTGGAGGATATGAGACGAAGGAGAGACATATTCTTATAGAGGCCCTAGGAGGAGCTCAGAAGATCTTTACAGCACATACACACGTTAAAAGCGTCACACTGGTACTTTGTTGTCAAGTTCTCGGGAGGAGAGCAGATATCCTCATCCCCCACAGTTGACGCAATCTGTACTTGTTGAATATGTTCTAATCTCTTCATGAACCGTAAGTTTGACACACTGTTTAATGTGGTGTTTTTGTGAGGTAAAATTAACTGTAAAGACTACTATCATTACAGTTACTACTTAATAATCACAATGTGTAAAGTTATAAACAAACATCAACGCATGCTTTTGTTTACCATGTCTGAGTCTGAATAACAGTTTAGGTATTGTCTTGAAGTCTCACTTACATTTGTTTTCACTTTCAAAGAGTTATAATTGAATTTAATGCTACCTTCTCGACGATAGCTTTTGAATCTTGGTTACCGAGAGCACGAGACTATTCTGTTGTTTATGTATTATCAGAGACTTAGACTGAAAAACAAGTTAGATATACATGGACTAAAACACAGGGAAGATACATAAATTGTTACCGAGAGTACGAGGCTATTCTGTTGTTTATGTATTATCAGAGAGTTAGACTGAAAAACAAGTTAGATATACATGGACTAAAACACAGGGAAGATACATAGATTGCTACCGAGAGTACGGGGCTATTCTGTTGTTTATGTATTATCAGAGACTTAGACTGAAAAACAAGTTAGATATACATGGACTAAAACACAGGGAAGATACTTAGATTGTTACCGAGAGTACGAGGCTATTCTGTTGTTTATGTATTATCAGAGACTTAGACTGAAAAACAAGTTAGATATACATGGACTAAAACACAGGGAAGATACATAGATTGTTATAGGAGATTTGAAATTATGTATGTTTTGGTTCCGTCAATATATCACTTTGTTACTGGTGGCCATTATTTATGACCGTTATATACATGTATATTACAAATAGCAATGGTGGATTAATGACATCGAAGAGCGCGTGACAGGTAGTGTTTTTCTAAAGCACACTGAAATTAATATCAATATTAGTTCTCTGATTCTATACAGGAAAGCTGTATATCTACAAACTGGCGTAATTATATTCTATACAGGAAAGCTGTATATCTACAAACTGGCGTAATTATAACCAAAATACTAGGATGTTTTGAGTTATGTCATCTCGCAGCTTTAGCTGGAACTTTCTAAACTCATGAACACTCTCTATAAGTAGATTTATTTCAATACGTTTAGGGTTAATCATGCCGAAATGAGAAAGCAATTGTCCTAGAATTCAGACGATAGATGGCATCTGAGTAACAAAGGGAAGAAGATCGCCAGCAAACTTATTATTGTTTTGTTTGTTTGATTATTGAAAATTACAACAGTTGTTTGTCAAACACTATCGCTTATATAAAAACAGTTAATATTTAACTTCGCCAGTGTATTAATGTAAAAGCTATCAACATCAGTTCATAAATAGTTTTAAGCTTCTGAATGTTTGGCAAAATAACATTGAGATAAGTCCGAATATCACGATTCAATGTGAAGTCAGAAAATAACATGCCACCATGCCAATCAAATCTCTTGCCATTGTGCATGAACATTTTTACAATAAAGAGCAAATAAACTGTGGCAGGAGTCA
The DNA here is from genome assembly GCF_000517525.1 of Limulus polyphemus. Classification (NCBI taxonomy): domain Eukaryota; kingdom Metazoa; phylum Arthropoda; class Merostomata; order Xiphosura; family Limulidae; genus Limulus; species Limulus polyphemus. The sequence continues at coordinate 32,070 of NW_013667255.1, read as the reverse complement.
TACATCTATTCATCACTGACGTCATTTCCTGTCGTTCTATTATCATTTTCCGTTTTTTCTTTAGATCGTTTCAAATCTTTGAAATATCTTATTATGAATGAACTAATGAATAATTAACTGTCTGATAATTAACCACATATAAAACCTGTGTAAATGGGTACACTCAAACGAATACCCTTAAATATATAACTTTGTTAGAAGTTATTAATAAATAACAGACATAAATTATTTATTAACAAATCTAAATAACAAAAAGGAGTAGATAAAAATGTTTCCTATACTCTTAATAAATGGATTTATTTGGCAACGTTTTGGCATTAGGCCTACTTCAAGCAAAGAACAAAATACAACTGACTATGATGGAGAATCAGTTGGCATTAGAACATAAACCCGAGACTCGCACGTGTAGAGAGAGCAAGACACGTACATAACACGTAACACAATATAAATAAAACATTGTTAGCGAAGTATAAAGTAAAGTATAATAGATAAAATATATATATATAAAGTGTATGAAAATGGATGTATTTATATATATTTATATTTTTGTATATTTTGTACTGATTCTGCCCCTTAGTCAGTTGTATTTTGTTCTTTCCCTGAAGTACGCTTAAGGCCGAAACTTTACAAAGTAAATCCATTTAGTAAACTATATAAAACATTTTTATCTACTTCTTTTCGTTGTTTAATTTTATCAATAAATTCCACACTTAAAAGAACATTATCTTTGATTGTTGCATAAATAATTTACTACATATTGTTCAACATTAGCCGGTAATTTTAATGGCTCTAGATCAGCTATTGTTAAAGTACACCTCAATCCCTCATCAAGGAATGTTAAGAGTTATCAACCGTCTTCAAACACTCAAAAAGTAGAGTTAACAGTCGTAAGCGAGATTAAGTCCCACATCCAGTATTGTTAAAAGTGCTGGATAGATCTTACCCCTCATCAAAGAAGGTTAAAAGGGTCGCGGGTTCGAATCCTCATCCCACCAAACATGCTCGCCCTTTTAGCCGTGGGGACGTTATAATGTGACTATTCGTTGGAATAAGAGTAGCATAAGAGTTGGCGGAGGGTGGTGATGACTTGCTGTCTGCCCTCTAGTCTTTCACTGCTAAATTAGGGACGGCTAGCGCAGATAGCTCTCGTGTAGCTTTGTGCGAAATTCACAACAAACAAACTATTAAAAGTAGAGAGTACACTTCAAACATTCATCAATTAATGTTAAAATTCATACACCGTCTTGACTTTTTCCAAAATTAGAATTAACAGCAGAAATTAATCCCTCCTCAGATGTAGAAAAAGTAAAGAATATCATTCCATCTCTAACAAAGAAATATTAAGAGTAACAAAGATACCTCAAACTCTCGAGTGAAGTAGAACTAACAGCTGTGGAAAAGCTAAGTCCCTTATATTGTATAGTTAAAAACGAAGAGTACACCTTAATCCCTCACTAAGTATTGTTAGAAATGAAGAATACACCTTAATCCCTCATCAAGTAATGTTAAAAGTGTGGAATGCACCTGAATCCCTCACCAAATAATGTCAAGAGTCAAGAATAGGCTTCAATATCTTGTATATAATACAGCTAACAACTGTAAGCAGAATTACATCTTTTTAAAGATGAAAACTACACCTCGATCCTTCACCAAATAATGTTAAGAGGAACAAACAGGCTTTAGTCTCTCAAATGAAGTAGATATTCATCCATAGGAGAACTACATCCCATAATAGACATTGTTAAAAGAGAAGAGTACACATCAATCCTTACCAAGTAATGTTAAGAGTCGTAAGCTGTCTTCAATGTCTCCAAAAGAAGAGCCAATAGCTACAAGCAGGAGTCAGTCTCTCATAAGGTATTGTTATAGGCAAATAATATACCTCAATCCCTCATAAGGTGTTGTTAAAGGTCAATAATATATCTCAGTCCCTCATAAGGTGTTGTTAAAGATGAATGATATACCTCAATCCCTCATAAGGTGCTGTTAAAGGTGAATGATATATCTCAATCCCTCATAAGGTGTTGTTAAAGATGAATAATATACCTCAATCCCTCACCAAGTAATGTTAAATGATATCAAACACTTTCAAATTCTTGAAAAGTAGAGATAAAATCCATAAGACTAACAACATCTCTCATCAGGTATTGTAAAAAAGTACCCATCAGTCCTTCATCAAGTAATGTTAAATGATATCAAACACTTTCAAAGTCTTGAAAAGTAGAGATAAAATCCATAAGACAAACATCTCTCATCAGGTATTGTAACAAAGTACCCATCAGTCCTTCATCAAGTATTGTTAAATGATATCAAACACTTTCAAATTCTTGAAAAGTAGAGATAAAGTCCATAAGACTAACAACATCTCCCATCAGGTATTGTAACAAAGTATCCATCAGTACTTCATCAAGTAATGTTAAATGATAAAAAACACTTTCAAATTCTTGAAAAGTAGAGATAAAGTCCATAAGACTAACAACATCTCTCATCAGGTATTGTAACAAAGTACCCATCAGTCCTTCATCAAGTAATGTTAAGAGTCATCAACGCTCTTTTCTCATTCAAAAAGGAGAAATGAAAGTCGTAAGCAGAACTAGCCCCCCCCCCCTTAACAGGTATTATTAAAAATGCATAGTATACCTCAATCCCCCATCGGCCTGCTCCACCCTTCAAATGAAGTATAGCTTACAGTTGTAAGCAAGTACATCCCTTAACAGATACTATTGAAAGTTAAGATTAGACCCCAGTCCTTCACTAACTAATGTTAAGAGTTATCAACATGCTTTAACTTCTCAAATAAAAAAAGAGCTAACAGCTGTAAGTAGAACTGGGTCTCTTGTCAGGTATTGTAAAAGTGAAGAATACATCTCGATCCCTAATCAAGCGATGTTAAGGGTTATAAAAAGTTTTCCTTCTCTCAAAATGTAGAATTAACGTCCCCTATCAGCTATTGTTAAGAATGAAAGATCCGCCTCAGTCAGTTATCATGTAATGTTAAGTATTATTAATAGGCTTTAACCTCCCAAATAAAGTAGAGGTAACTACGTTCCTCATCAAGTATTGATTGGTAAAAATGATGAGTAGACTTCAGTCTTTAAACAAGTAATTGTAAGATTTATCAACGAGTCTTTAACCTCTTAAAAAGATAGAGTTAACTGTTATAATCCTAATTACCTTCCTCATCACGTATTGTTAAAAGTAAAAATTACACTTCAATACTTCACTTAGTAATATAAATCGTCTTCTATCTCTCTAAAAAAAAAGAGCTTAAAGCCATAAGCTGAACTGCGTCCCTCATCAGATATTGTTAAAACTAAAATGTGGACCTCAGTCTTTCTGTAATTAATATTAAGAGTTATAAACCATCTTTTATCTCTCTAAAAGAAGAGCTAAAAGCCATAAGCAGAACTGCGTCCCTCATCAGATACTGTTAAAACTAAAATGTGGACCTCAGTCTTTCTGTAATTAATATTAAGAGTTATAAACCATCTATTTATCTCTCTAAAAGAAGAGCTAAAAGCCATAAGCAGAACTGCGTCCCTCATCGGATATTGTTAAAACTAAAATGTGGATCTTAATCTTTCTGTAACTAATATTAAGAATTATAAACCATCTTCCATATGAGCTCAGCTTAATTTCAACCAGGTTTCTTTTAATTGTTTGTTCGCCCCCAGTGGCCTCGGAGCTTTTAACATTAAAAATTGGGTTTCGATACCTGCGGTGATCAGCGTACAGATAGCCAGCCCACTGTCTAATTCTGGGCTTAAGAATAAATAAATAAATTATTTGATCGACAAGCTGATAACGAATGCACCATCTTTTGTTTTAATAGAGAAACACGAATTCTATAAAAGAACATATAACCTACAGTCAGTAAAAAGGTCACTGATGCAAACTATGCTTCAGATTATTGTATATTTTTAGCTTATTTTTAGCACGTCTAGTTCTTTCCTGTTCCCTTAAAGTTGTCGATACCTAAAAACTGATTCAGATACAGACCTACATTTTTGAGGGTGGGAAATTGTTTGGTGTATATTTTATATTTTGGGTTCTCACACACGTACCTAGCACAAGTCTTACTGCAATGTATCCATGGTTACATCCGTTATGCACGTTCCAGTTAGTTTTTCAAGCTGTTTAGTTTGTAGATTCTCACACACGTACGTAGTACAAGTCTTACTTCAGTGTATCCATGGTTACACCCGTTATCTACGTTCCAGTTGGATGGATGTGGTCTGAACATTTTCATATTGTGTGTTGTAGCATGTAAACCTTTGTCGCAAAAACATGTAGATTTTATGAAGTATGATACAGAATATCTTAGAAGCTTTCAATGTCCAGCAAGCTGGTATTAAACAAAAGGTTCTCTGATCAGTGATTTTCAACAGACCAAAGCTGGACTCACGATGATATGTTAGCAATTCTGTTTAAATTCTATAGTGAACTGACTACGAGCATTGTGGGTGAAAAATTGGACATACGTACAAAAACTATATTTATGATAGATATAATTCACACTTACAATCCAGTAAATTATTGATCATAAGTTCCTTCTGACTATGTTACTTTATCTGATAGATATAATTCACACTTATAGTCCAGTAAATTATTGATCATAAGTTCCTTCTGACTACGTTACTTTGTTTGATAGATATAATTCACACTTATAGTCCAGTAAATTATTGATCATAAGTTCCTTCTGACTACGATACTTTGTCTGATAGATATAATTCATACTTACAGTCCAGTAAATTATTGACCAAACAGTTTAGAAGTTAGACATCAGGTTCTTTCTGAATATGTCACTTTGACTGATAGATGTAATGTCATTGTTAAGTACATGACTTTATCTGACAGGTAGTTTTTACACGTACAGTCCATTATTTTTGTTATAGACAGGCCTAGACTGGATATCTATCAGACTTCTTTGGCTGATGGATAAGATTTTACTCATGCAATCCAGCAAAATTATTAATCAGTCTAGTTAGCTATCATGTTCGTATGGACTGTTAATATTTGTGTGATAAATATATTCGACACATACAATCCGACAAAATTATTAAACAGATAGGTTATATAACATATTCTTAATGGCAATAATGACAGATTTGAACCACGTTTCAATTAGCCGCAAGTTCTCTATTGTAAATATAACTTAAAAATATGACACACTAGAAAGAAACTCCTCATCAAACATCCACGAAACATCAAATAAAAACACATTTTATCTTATACTGCACAGTTTGAGAGGACAAGGCTACACGTGGAGTCTTTGAACACAGGGCATAACTAATGCTGCAGAATCTCTCACACTCCTGTGCCAAGATGACTAAGCATAACTTCCTGTTGTCTAATAAAGTAGATAACAGCATTCTCTTCTGTACGACTACAATAAGTTGAAGTTACCACTGCCAACTGCTCTCCAAGGCTAGATACGTCAAGCGCCAGACACAAGACAGCAGTTGCACGGCAAGATTGGGCACCTGTATCCTGTATTAGTTCATTCTGTCCTTCACGGGACGATAGTTTCAGCTTTCTAAGTTAAAGTTTGTTTTGTTTTTCTTGCCCATTCCCGGAAACTTCTGAGGCGCTTTACAATGGAGTTTTTTTGTTGTTGTTGTTTTAACTTAGACCTACCAACCTAGATGTTTTGCACCCATGTGGAAAATGAAGTCACATGTCCGAGTTGACTATATCTGTGTCTACGGTGGAATTCGAGGCTGAACAGAAGCATGTGTTACGATCAAAGTTTAAAATCACTTGGGAGTGAAGTTATCGGCTTGCAGTCGTAAGCCAACAGTTTTTGAATGGTGGTCAAAAATCTAGAAATTTTACAGCATTTGAAAACTTTGTGAATAATTATGGAACAATCACGTACTTTTTTTTTATCCAAAAAACTTTCAGACGATCACAATAGTCCACAACGGCAATCTGAAAACTTTCAAACAATCACAGTATTCCACACTGGCAAACTGAAAGCTTTCAAACAATCACAGTATTCCACACTGGCAAACTGAAAGCTTTCAAACGATCACAGTATTCCACACTGGCAAACTGAAAGCTTTCAAACGATCACAGTATTCCACAACGGCAATCTGAAAACTTTCAAACGATCACAGTATTCCACAACGGCAATCTGAAAACTTTCAAACGATCACAGTATTCCACAACGGCAATCTGAAAACTTTCAAACGATCACAGTATTCCACAACGGCTACTCTTACTTGTAAACAGTCACAAAAACATTAAAATTTTTGCGCTGACAACAATCACAAAGGTTTGATCTGAAGAAATTTTGTAAAAGTCACAGAAGGTTATGGTCACAAAGGTCACAATAAACAAATAATAATTGAAACCAGGCTATCGAAAACAAACCTGACCGACCTTTCGACGTTTAACATAAAATATTTTACAAACTGTCTTTTTTTTATGTCTAGTAAGTACCTACAGTTCAAAGGCTTAATAACTTTTGCTCTGAACTGTCTTTATATCTAGCAGGCTAGTGTTCATTCTCAACCTCTCTTGTCTCGTATCAAATGAAACCTGTTGGATAAAATCGGCTTCTATTAACAGAGTAAGATACTTCTAACACGTGGCTGCTCTCTTAGGAGTCGCTGTATATCTAAGGGTAGTTAAACAGGCAACAATTTGGAAAATTGTTGACTTGATTTCTCCCATTGGATGGTGCCTTCCGCTGTAGACGGTCTAAACAATTAACATAATTTCCTGAAATCACATCTATTGACGGAGAAATTGGCGGCTTTCGTAATTTATAAATTACTGGACGTAGCGGGGTACTGAGCCATTTGCTCTTCGCTTAATAATGGTCATTGAAAGAAGCAGTTGAACGCCAGCCGCTCGGCAGGTGAGGAACAACCGGTGGATCTAGACTCGCAACTTCGACACGAGTTTTTGTCACTGTCTATAAACATGTATAATAACGTTTTCAATTTTACGTCTAGCTCCGGCAAGTAATCCAGATATTCCTATTATTATTCCTGGATGTGTATTACCTGTACGAGGAGGCCAAAAATCAGCTACCATAAAAAGTTTGATAACAATTTTTTAAAGGATATTTATCACAAAAAGAAGGAAAATTCCTTCCGCTGAGTTACACATCCTACACCGTTTGATAGGTATGCTATTTTCCTTAGGCATGAGGAATTCTAGAAAATATGAAGCATGAAATTGACACATAACACGTGGAAAACGTAAGATGAAACGGACACAGCCGAAAGTTTTTTTATTATTTCATCGGTTTTTTTTAGATCCAGATTTTGCCGCTCTCTGAATTTTTAAATGTTTCAAAATGGTGAAAGAAATGCGCTGATAAATATATATAAATTTATCAGCGAGAAATCTATAATCTCCATTCAAATTATTATTACCGTTCTTTTATCTGATTAGCGCACATTTAGATGACGTCACATTTTAAAACAAGAGTGGGATTGTCAAATTAACAGACAAATACCAAGTAAAAACCATAAATGAACATAAAAAAACTGTTCCCACAGCTAACAGTATTAAAGATTGAAAAATGGTTGTTGGTCTAAACATTTCAAATAAGTTAATCGTCTTTTGGTTTTGATAACGAACAAGGACTCGAACACATATATATAAGTCTTATAGAAATTTTTATATATAAGCTAGGTATTCATTTTCTTCAAAATCAACGCATGCGTTCTGATTCAAGAATGAACTTGATTAGACAGTATGTAAAGTATAATTTAACATTCTAGCCTTTATAAATAAAAGATGTATGAGGGTCGTAGCCTCAGCAACTTTACAGGGGAAAGGGTCAACTTTCACAAAGACACCGAGGCTTAACAGGGCGAAATTATAAGTATCTTTGAAATTGTCATTATCATAACACATACACACACACACACACATATATATATATATGTGTATATACATATAATTATTGCAACTGTCACTTATGTTTTATACCTTATAACATTATTTAGAATTGTTAGGCCTTTTATATTATTTTTGCCCCTCAAATTCACAGTGCAGCTACCCCTTGTCCCCACCCCCACCCCAGATGCTACAGCTCTGAGTATATTAATTTAGCTTTACTCATTACCGATACTAGGTTGAATATTAGGTAGTTTGTTCTGATTGAAAGTTAATATCAACCAATAAGATAACAAATGTATTTATTAAAATCAGTCGGTAACGTAGTACAAGAAAATTTAAGAACTTGTTTAAAAAGTCAGTCAGTAACGCAATATGAGACAAAATTAACTTGATTAAAGTCAGTCATTGATGTAAAAGAAGATAAAAATTACCTTTATCAAAGTCAGGCGATAAAGCATAACACAAAATCTATATGCGTGAAAGTTAGGCAGCAAAGTGTAGAGTAGTAAGAGAATTATCGTGATAAAATCAAGCAGTGAAAGACGAGAATCCGGGAAAGTTGGATGAAGTGAAATATAGTATCAGACAAAAATTAACTTGATGAAATTAAACAGTGTAGGATAAGAATTACTTTTGGAAAGTCGGGAAATGAAATATAGTATCAGACAAGAATTAACTTGATGAAATTAAACAGTGTAAGATAAGAATTACTTTTGGAAAGTCGAGTGAAATGAAATATAGTATCAGACAAGAATTAACTTGATGAAATTAAACAGTGTAAGATAAGAATTACTTTTGGTGGTAATTCGGTGTAAAACATATATTGTCGTGATGAAATTTGACGGTAAAATAGCGTAAAACAAACATTAAGCTGATGAACTTTGGCGGTAAATTATTGTAAAACAGATATCAATGTGATGAAATTTGGCAATAAGCTGGTGTAAAACACATATTATCGTGATGAAGTTTGGTGGTAAAATAAAATATTAACTCTACGAAGTTTGATGATAAAGCGGTGTAAAACGGCTTGATGAAGGTTGGCGGTAAAACAGTGTTAGACAAGAACTTGCTAGATTAGACAAAGTCAAGTAGTACAGTATCGTATAATATGTATCAATTCAAGAAAAGCGATAAAGTAAGTGAAATGTGTAATGCCGGAAAATAATAGCAGTGTTTGTATTTACCCACATTTTTAAACAAAAAGAAAAACAGAAAACAAAACGAGAACATTTGAGAGAACAGTAACAATTTTATTCTGTAAAAACGAAATACACCTTGGAGCGACTGAGACCTAATGCTCTTCTCTCTGAATAGCCTCCGCATAGCTGTTCTTCGATGGTGTTTCTCAGATTAATCACTAAGTTCGCTTAACAAATAACACCGCGTTGGGTTACAAAACAAGCATGGCCTGCTGAGGCGGGGGTGATGAGCACGAGCAAATTTTCCTCGGGGGGACATGCTGCTCGTGCTGCGGTCTTTTCATGTTAACTCGGAAGAGAAGAACCCGAGTTAAACCACTAGCAAAATTCTGGCTTCAACAAATTAGTCTAGTACGTATGCATGTGTGGTTTCGGCTATTCAAGATAGAATAGATGCGAAATTTGATATTCCCGCAGTCAGCGTTGTGACGTCATCGTTTTGTGAACCCTTTGGATTACAAGGCCACTTTCCTCACGGTACTCTCAGAAACTTAGATTCCAGGAATTAGGCAGTTCGTACTATCATTCAAATGGAATAATGAAACGAGATGTACATTATTAGTTAAACTTTTGAAACATTTTAGTTTACGTCCAATTACCATAATGCTCTGTCTTTTTTTTTTTTGAGAGGTTAAATATAAAATACACACGCGAAAAACTGACACAGTATCTACTCTGTGATAATATATTAACTAACAGCATCGATTATTATTTATATGATCAGTATATGAAATGGTAAGTTCTGTCGATAAAGACGATTGTTACAGTTAAAAAACAAACATTTATTTAAACATCGAATAAAGCTGGCGTGTTACTGATTCATTTTGTAGCTATAGAACAAATCAAACGTGATGAAACAGCGAACTTTTTGTGACCTACACAGTTGTCTTCTGACTGACAAACTCATCCCCACCATGGCTCATCAGGCGGCTAAGTAAACAATACATCGTGCAGATGCAATTGGAGAAGTTGGACGGTTGAAGGGCCCTGCAGCCATTCTGAACGGCCCGATTCATGCGTTTCTCTTTTGTGATGCCGACGCCTTTCACCTGCTTGGGCTACTCCACCTTGAAACTCAAATGAAAGATTTTTTTCTTCATTTTTGTACCTCTGGAGGAAGTGTGGACCCCTTCATGTGGGCCCGCTCTTCTAGATGCGCTGAGGGTCCCTTCTCAAAGTTGTAAATCTGCCTTGTGCGTGACACATGAAGCTCCTGATAGTGAAGGAAGCTTCAAATTTCTTGAGTATGTCCCCAGGATATAATTGTAAGAACATGGAATACCTAAAGAAATCACGATATCTTCAACTCACGAGAGAAGAAGAATAGAAAACTATGCTGTTTGATGATCTCCATGAGAAATTTATGCTCATTACATAAAGTCGGCTACCAGGAAATACTAATCGCTTATTCGAGTGTAGTGAGCAAGTACCTGGATGTCAACATTAGGCGTTTCATAAGGTGAAGTATTTGTACCCCCCCCCCCATCAACTCTAAATCGTTTGCGCCTAACGTATATAATTTTTGATTTTTTACTGAGCCCTTACATGTTCAAAGTTTAGATTGAACATAAATCACAGAAAGCGTTTTTTGTTTTCATTTCATATATTGTCTGTAATTTAAACATTTCTTCAAGCGGAGCACCCACAATGCATGATTTGGAGAAGGTTGTGCCATTGTTCTAAAAAACACAAGAAACAAATCGTTACCACCAAATATATCAATAACCTCAAACTCCAACTGTCATAACACATTCAACTCAATAACCTCAAACTCCAACTGCCATAACACATTCAACTCAATAACCTCAAACTCCAGCTGGGAGTTTGAGGTTATTGAGTTGAATGTGTTATGACAGTTGGAGTTTGAGGTTATTGAGTTGAATGTGTTATGACAGCTGGAGTTTGAGGTTATTGAGTTGAATGTGTTATGAGAGCTGGAGTTTGAGGTTATTGAGTTGAATGTGTTATGAAGCTGTCATAACACATTCAACTCAATAACCTCAAACTCCAACTGTCATAACACATTCAACTCAATAACCTCAAACTCCAGCTGTCATAACACATTCAACTCAATAACCTCAAACTCCAACTGTAATAACACATTCAACTGAACAATACCAGCTTCTGCCTCAAATGATAAAAGTTTTATTATTGGTTTCAACACCAAATCTCTCCCTGAGTTCTCATTGACGTCCATTACATTATAAATATATTTATCTTCTTATTATTCATAACATATATTCCAACTTTCTCTAACGTGTACATAAGTACTTAAAGTGTGTTGCAATATAAAATGTATAAATAATTTCTAGGAAACTTTTTAGCTCAATGATTATTATTTTAAAAAAACAAATAAAAAAAGGAGATAATCTTTAAGTACGTCAGAGCGTTAAGTCAATGGCAAGCTTGTTTGTAGTTAAGCCCAAAACTACATAATGGGCTATCTGAACTGTGCCCACCATGGGCATCGAAGCAGACTTACGGATGAGCCACTAAGGGGCTACTGTCATACCTTCTTATTCATAATTGTGCTTGTTTTATTTTGTGATGATTCAGAAACAGCCTGCTTTACGATTTTTGTAAACCTATCAGTTCGCTTTTAACTGATAGGCGGGCTCCTCGTGTTCTCATATGTCTCCAGCAATACTTAGCTTACCACAGTAAAGAGAAATAAAACCTGCTATAACTCTTGAATAGTTTGATAATTGTTTTCCTTATTGAGTTAACGGTCTTGTATGGTTACACTAATACGGATATAAAAAATGTTCGTAAAAACTGCTAAAGATGGATGCTTGGTTTGGTTTGTTTGAATTTCGCGCAAAGCTACACGTGGGCTATCTACGCTAGCCGTCCCTTAGTTAGCAGTGAAAGACTAAAGGGAAGGCAGCTAGTCATCACCACCCACTGCCAATTCTTTGGCTGCTATTTTACCAACGAATAGTGTGATTGACTGACACATTATATCGCCCCACGAGCATGTTTGGTGGGACGGGGGATTCGAACCCGCGACCCTCAGATTGCGAGTCGAGCGCCCTAACCACCTGGTCATGCCAGGCCTGAAGACAGATGCAAATATATATCCATCTATCGATATTTAGGCCTTGAAGACCTGGGAGGGTCAGATTCAAGTTGAGCTGTTGTTGTTTTTGGTGTTCTATGGTTGGGGTCTGGTAAGCTGGTTTGGAGGTCTATCAGTTACTATTATTATTTGACTTTTCAGGGCTATGTCCATTTCATATTGTCAGGTTGTGTATTTCTTTACGAAATTATGTTAGCTGTGTAACTGTGTACTTGAATTAATTGTTAAAACGCATGTCCCACAATGTAGCGTACAAAGTTACTACCAACAGAGAGCGCTAGTAAAATAAAATTTCACGATTTATTTATGTATATTTTGCTGATTCCTGAAAAGCGGTTTTAGAGTTTTTTGGTATGAATGTAATTTGATTTCATCAACACTAAAGTAAATTTTTTCTTTTCCCATTAATTTTACTGATTTTTTAAACATTTTAGAGTTTCATACATATGGTCATACCATGTGCAATCGGACGTCATAATCTACTAAAATGCCCCCCAAAAAAGAGGCATTTCACATGTGTTTAATTTAATTATCTAAAACCTAGAATCACTGGTATGGAACAACGTTTATGCATTTTAAGTATATGTAACTGAAAATAAGAAACAGTGCGAACATTTCTACGCACACTCACTTTTGGAGTCTTTTATAATTACACTTACTATTATTTCTTCCAACTGTATAGTGCGAACATTTCTACGCACACTCACTTTTG
>NW_013667255.1:15039-18220 GCF_000517525.1 Limulus polyphemus | reverse complement strand
TTACTATTATTTCTTCCAACTGTATAGTGCGAACATTTCTACGCACACTCACTTTTGAAGCCTTTTATAATTACACTTACTATTATTTCTTCCAACTGTACAGTGCGAACATTTCTACGCACACTCACTTTTGAAGCCTTTTATAATTACACTTACTATTATTTCTTCCAACTGTACAGTGCGAACATTTCTACGCACACTCACTTTTGAAGCCTTTTATAATTACACTTACTATTATTTCTTCCAACTGTACAGTGCGAACATTTCTACGCACACTCACTTTTGAAGCCTTTTATAATTACACTTACTATTATTTCTTCCAACTGTACAGTTTATATTCTTGAATACGATACAGGCCGACACTGATAAGCCTGTCTACATGAAATGATTTTTGTGTTTCTGAATATTCATTGAAACTCTGTACATCTACTTACGAACATAATTCATGATAAAATATTCAATTATTGACCACTTTTTTTTTTCAAGCACACTTGAAACGTCAAAATAGAAATGTATAAAATGTATTGAAACGCTCTACAATAGACTTTTTCATTTAATTATTTCGACCACATTTTTCGTTTTTATTTTCTCTTTCATAATATGTATATTTCACGTTTTCAGTAAGTTGATTTGGCCGGAAACTTTGAAGAAAACGCTATATATGTGTGTGTGTTAGGAATAAATTAGGAATAAGGAAAAAACAGACCAATTAACATTCGAATTACTTTAATATCGTATTTAGCAGAAATAAATCATAATATAACAGTTTTTTAGAGATTGTTGACTTCCTCAGATCTTTGTGTAGACGCTGTTATTTTGTAACCCCAGAAAGCATTTATCAGTATCGCACTATTCCAGCATGTTTCCGCATTGCACTGCACCAGCATGTGCACGTATTGCACTATGCCAGTGTACAAGTATCGTACTATTCCAGCATGTTTCCACATTGCACTGCACCAGCATGTACACGTATTGCACTATGCCAGTGTACAAGTGTCGCACTATTCCATCATGTTTCCACATTGCACTGCACCAGCATGTACACGTATTGCACTATGTCAGTGTACAAGTATCGCACTATTCCAGCATGTTTCCACATTGCACTGCACCAGCATGTACACGTATTGCACTATGCCAGTGTACAAGTATTGCACTATTCCAGCATGTTTCCACATTACACTTTTCCATCTGTACAATACTTTAAATTGTATGATCATTACATATGCCATATACGTGTATACGTTAAACGCTGTACACCATATGGTTACTACATTACGTGTGTATGTGTTAAACGCAATGCAATACCTTACATCATATGGCCACTACAGATGCGTTACGTGTGTATGTGTTGAACGCTGTAAATTACTTCCCACCATATGGCCACTACAGATGCGTTACGTGTGTATGGGTTAAACGCTGTACAATACTTCACACCATATGGTCACTACATTACGTGTGTATGTGTTAAACGCTGTAAAATACTTCCCACCATATGGCCACTACAGATGCGTTACGTGTGTATGGGTTAAACGCTGTACAATACTTCCCACCATATGGCCACTACAGATGCGTAACGTGTGTATGGGTTAAACGCTGTACAATACTTCACACCATATGGTCACTACATTACATGTGTATGTGTTAAACGCAATGCAATACCTTACATCATATGGCCACTACATTACGTGTGCATGTGTTGAACGCTGTACAATACTTCACACCATATGGTCACTACAGATGCGTTACGTGTGTATGGGTTAAACGCTATACAATACTTCACACCATATGGTCACTACATTACGTGTGTATGTGTTAAACGCTGTAAAATACTTCGCTCGATATGATCACTACATTACGTGTGTGTGTGTGTGTTAAATGCTGCAACAGGGTATAGTTATTTAAATATAAAATAAGAATAGCAGTAACATAAAATAAGAAGTAAAATGCATATTGTTCACTGAATGGTCTCAGATTGAGCGATTATATCGTGGGCTCGACTTGTTATGCATGTCTCATCAAAATGCCAGAAAGTGTCTTGTTCTATTGTAGTCCATTGATTCATAGATGGTGACAGAGGATTACGTAACGTTAAAGCTCATCCAAAAGATGCTCAAATAGATTGACATCTCGTGAGTATACTATCCAGAGAAAATCACTGGATTTATTGTCATACTTTTCTAACCAACTTCGGACAGCATGGGGACAATGCATTGTTGAATCACGTTCCCATTAGTATGTGAAAAAAGCATTGTAGGATGAACGTTATCGACAACAACTTTTAAATACGCCCTGATGTTATTCGCTATCTACAGGTATTTAAATGACCCATCCCCTCTCACGAGGACGTTTTCAACACATTTACATCCCTTCTACCAAAAAAGAATGAACCATGAGATCAGATCATCATAAAAAGGTCAGAATTACCCATCACCGGCATGAGAGCAGATCATCGTAATAAAGAAAGAACGACCCATCACCAACATGATAACAAATCATCATAATAAAGAAAGAATGGTCCATCACCAACATGAGATAATAAAGAAAAAATTACACATCACCAACGTGAGTTCAGATCATTATAATAAAGAAAGAATGATCCATCATCAACATGAGATCAGATCATCACAATAAAGTCTGAGCTCATGTTGGTGATGGGTACTTTTTCTTTGTTATCTCATGTTGGTGATGGATCATTCTTTCTTAATTATGATGATCTGAGCTCATGTTGGTGATGGGTCATTCTATGATGGATCATTCGTTCTTTATTATGATGATCGAACATGAGATCAGATCATCATAATAAAGAAAGAATGACCCATCATCAACATGAGATCAGATCATCATAATAAAGAAAGAATGGCCCATTACCAACATGAGATCAGTTCATCATAATAAAGTCAGAATGACCCATAACCAACATGAGCTCAGGTCATCATAATAAAGAAAGAATGGCCCATCATCAACATGAGATCTGATCATCATAATAAAAAAAGAATGACCCTTACCAACATGAGATCAGGTCATCATAATAAAGAAAGAATGATCCATCACCAACATGAGCTCAGATCATCATAGTAAAGAAACGAAAAATGTTCTCATCTTTGAGGAATGATGAGAACGTTATCGGCAACAACTTTAAATACACCCTGATTATATTCGCTATCTAAAGTTATTAAAATGA
>NW_013667255.1:8357-14529 GCF_000517525.1 Limulus polyphemus | reverse complement strand
AATGGTCCATCATGAACATGAGATCAGATCATCATAATAAAGAAAGAATGACCCATCATCAACATGAGATCTGATCATCATAATAAAGAAAGAATGACCCATCGACAACATGAGAACAGATCATCATAATGAAGAAAGAATGGTCCATCATGAACATGAGATCAGATCATCATAATAAAGAAAGAATGACCCATCATCAACATGAGATCTGATCATCATAATAAAAAAAGAATAACCCTTACCAACATGAGATCAGGTCATCATAATAAAGTCAGAATGACCCATCGACAACATGAGAACAGATCATCATAATGAAGAAAGAATGGTCCATCATGAACATGAGAAATTCTTTTTTTATTATGATGATCAGATCTCATGTTGATGATGGGTCATTCTTTCTTTATTATGATGATCTGAGACCCTTACCAACATGAGATCAGGTCATCATAATAAAGAAAGAATGATCCATCACCAACATGAGCTCAGATCATCATAGTAAAGAAACGAAAAATGTTCTCATCTTTGAGGAATGATGAGAACGTTATCGGCAACAACTTTAAATACACCCTGATTATATTCGCTATCTAAAGTTATTAAAATGACCCAATCCCTCTCACGAGAACGTTCTTAACACATTTACATGACTTCCACCAAGTTGTACCTTGGAAGATGCAAGGTCAAGTACTTCATGTAGTTTTCTATTATATTTTTACAATACACATTACATCACGTGCTAACATTCATTCATTGTATATAGCTTGTCTCTACAGGTACATTGAAGCCGGGCTTTCCTGTCTACGTTTGAAATGAGCGGCTTGCAAAATTGTTGTCAGTTGTCAAATTGCAGATTTTGTAATAGTACGGTAGTAGTTGGATCCTGATCATTCTTAAAGGAATCGATCAGTTAAGACACAGTTTGTTTGTAGTTTTAAGCACAAAGCTATACAATGTGTTATCTGTGCTCTACCCACCAGAGGTATCGAAACCAGTTTTCTTACGTTGTAAGTCTGCAGACATACCGCTGTGCCACTGGGGGACATTAAGGCACAGACTGGTGTAAGTTGGAATTTACAGCCCATTCTAATCTTCTTCTTTTTTTGCCTAAGTTCGTCAACGAGGTTGGCAGGAACAACACTTTCTAGTGAAAATCGCATTCACTCTCTATTACTACTGTTGATAGACTCCGAACAGCCGGTCGAAGAAACGGTATTTGATATGTCCAATTTCATACTTCTTTGAAAGTAGAATAGATCCTAATCATGATAGGACTACTCTACGCCTCTGTATTTATAGTGATCAACCAATCACCTGACATATCAGTGGGTTTTTTCATATGCATATAAGTCAAATATTTTACAAATATTGGTGGAGCAGGGCCTAATAAAATAACCAGTCCACTTAAAATGTAAACGTGGAAAATTTGAATGTGTAACATATAAAAAAATGCCCTCCAGTGTGTCAAAATCTTCTGTTAATGCTGCCCCCCTCAGTGGCACAGCGATATGTCTGCGGACTTACAGTGCTAGAAACCGGGTTTCGATACCCGTGGTCAACATAGCACAGATAGTCCATTGTGTAACTTTGTGCTTAATTCCAAACAAACAAAACAAAAATAAAATAGAATTATGATACAAGTAAATCTACTTAAAATTGTATAATATGACTTTTATAAGCAAATTATAGAAATCAAAAGAATGCATGACTCTGACTATTATTAGATTCTAAAACATGAGACACGACATCATATTATCGGCAACACGCCCCTGAATAGCATTAGATTCTAAAAGTATGAAACACGGCATAAAAGAAGGTGAATAATATTAAAATTCTACTGCATGAGACACGGTATCGGATTACACAACAAACATAATGGTGATATAAGCTAACTGAGTGATATCAGATTACACAGAAAAGCACAGCATGACATCAGGACTCTGAATGATATTAGATCCTAAAGCATGAGATATGGCATCAGATTATGAGATGATATTAAATTACAGAACAGAAATCATGCATTCACTTAAGGACATAGAATATTACCTCACAAAAGATAGGATCAGGTCAATAAGTAATTCAAATTCTACCAAAAGCTATTTAGTGAATTAAAAATTCCTGCATAAAAATAACACGATTAGTTTGCATTTTTCTAACTATGAACTTTTTGCTCCTAAAAAATCAGAATGACCCCTCATCAACAAGAGATCACATCATCATCATAATATTGTCAGAATGACCAATCATCAACATGAGATCAGATCATCATAATAATGTCAGAATGACCCATCATCAACATGAGAACAGATCATCATAATAATGTCAGAATGACCCATCATCATCATGAGAACAGATCATCATAATAAAGAAAGAATGGCCCATTAACAACATGAGATCGGATCATCATAATAATGTCAGAATGACCCATCATCAACATGAGAACAGATCATCATAATAAAGAAAGAATGGCCCATTACCAACATGAGATCAGATCATCTTAATAATGTCACAATGACCCATCATCAACATGAGATCAGATCATCATAATAATGTCAGAATGACCCATCATCAACATGAGATCAGATCATCATAATATTGTCAGAATGACCAATCATCAACATGAGATCAGATCCTCATAATATTGTCAGAATGACCAATCATCAACATGAGATCAGATCATCATAATAATGTCAGAATGACCAATCATCAACATGAGATCAGATCATCATAATAATGTCAGAATGACCCATCATCAACATGAGAACAGATCATTATAATAAAGAAACGAAAAATGTTCTCATCTTTGAGGAAAGACATGTGTTTTATTTAGACGGTACCCTAGCTGGCACCGGCCATATTTTATTTTTGATTCGTGCGTAGACAGAATAAGGAAATGATGATTAACACACAAAGTGACCTTAAAATGCACGCTGACAAGATCCACGTGTTGTGGGAGATTAACCACAATTTCCACTATTAGTAATAATTCTCCATTTATTTCAGTTACTAGGAGCAACGTAAGCTGACGCGGTGTTTTTCTAGTATATTCCATTAATAATAGCCTTTCATAAAACTTTCTTCCAAAGAATTTCTTAAGAAAGTGGTCCATCCATGCATTGTTGCTTTAATGCTGACAGCCCTTCTGTCTCCCACCGTACATACTAAGACATTAGCGGACAAAAGGCAAGTGTCAACACTGAAATCGACATGGCTTGTCGTGCACATAGTTTAAAAGATGTTGAGACCGCCCTGGCTACAAGCCCGTCTCAAATCTTGTAAATCTCACGCCTGTTCACACCCCTAAAATCTGTCAAGATCGGGTACACGGCACAGCCTGATGTCTTCCCTCTATTCTCAAACCATCTACCAAGAACAAATAGAGCATTCAATGGCCCTGTGGGGGGCAAGTTAGTGATGGCTCGACGCGGGCCAGCCTCAGTGGGAACCCCGAAACAGTTTGAATTAGTTCGGGTAGAGTTGGGACCCATTTGCATACTTCGTTCTTGATATCTTTATTTAAATTTTAAGTTCAGAAATGTCAAGAGCTCCACCACATGATTATGCTAAGAAATAAGTGTACGCCCTGTGATGATATTAACCTGCAATGGATAGTAAATGAGTTCATTGTTCAAGGTGTAACAAAAGTTCAACTGTTCGTCAGACAGTACAGTTGTGATGCTCTTAAACCGCCTTCGTAATCAGTTTTGGAAATGGATTTTGTACTTTTTCCGAAAAACAAAGTTGCCAAACATAGTAAATTAGCCACCAGTTTAAGTCATAAAAAGACTGTAGATGTCATTTTCCCGTTTCTTACAAGTTATATCCTTCCTAAAAGATTAGTGCTGTTAACATCCGACATCTTTACTTTCAATCTTCTCCAACTTTTTTTAGTAAGTGTACCATTATCTGTCATTTTTGCAATGTTCCATCGATTCATGACGATGACCTTAGCAAAAGTCCTTCGTCCCTTTAGTGTATCGTTATTCTACACTTCTCTCGTCCCTTTATGTATCGTTATTCTACACTTCTCTCGTCCTTTAGTGTATCATTATTCTACACTTCTCTCGTCCCTTTATGTATCGTTATTCTACACTTCTCTCGTCCCTTTATGTATCGTTATTCTACACTTCTCTCGTCCCTTTAGTGTATCATTATTCTACACTTCTCTCGTCCCTTTATGTATCATTATTCTACACTTCTCTCGTCCCTTTAGTGTATCATTATTATACACTTCTCTTGTCCCTTTAGTGTATCATTTTTCTTCAGGTATAATACATACCCTGGAATGTAGTAAAAATCCAGCAACTTTGCTTACAATCCTTTCTAATTTGTATAGCTAATGTTTAGTTGTATTTCACGTTTACAATACCCCACTAGTGGTTTTTTTTTCAAATTTACTCTATGGTATTTTTGTTTAAAGTAGTCCTGCTGGAGATTCGAGTATTTAATTGGTAGACAATGATCCAATTAAAAGATATGTTAAAATCACTAGTGTAGAGACAAGGCAAAAATGAGAAACCTGTGGAAACATAACTCCCATTCTTTTATCTGTATTCTGCCTTGAGGTAACGAATATGGTTTATTTAAGTAGTTGGGCTAAGACACAAGGATACTATTAGACTACAGACACTTTACCCCGCTCACTGATGTTTGAACTAGGACTATTTTCTTATAATATTGGCAATATATTAAAATTGTATTATAATAAAGAGAGCTTTGATTTTCCTGGTTCCGATCGAAGCTATTGCAAAATTAATACTCTGTAATGAATGTCGGGATACCAACCCAAGGAAGTCAATAATTAAATTACTGTAGCCCAACATTACTAGGGAAGCAGCGTGGCCCAGTGATTTGGATTCATAGTCGAAAAGAAGCAAATTCGAAGCTTGCTCGCGACATGTTGTTGTTGTAAGACACTTTACCTCAATTCTTTCAATTTACGTCAAGGGGGAATATGTCCCCATTCTCATCTGTTTGTGCCATTGAAACCGGAATTCAGCATCGGTTTCTATGTGCTGTATCGATATTTGATTGATTTTTTTAAACATTAAATAGTCCAACAGACCAGAGAGAACACAAAAACAACTTAAATTTAGTGGTAACTAGGAAAATGCAATATTCCTCAGTACTGTTTTAAAGTTATCAGCTGTAAGCCCTTATAAACAACCGAAGAATAGGTATGGACTTGAATTTACATAATATGAATATATATAGTTATATTACGAAATAAATATGATGAATATCACAACTCTTTTTATTTCTTCAGAATAACCTGTATGACCTCAAAATAAAAATTAATTAACTCTCACGCATTTATGGGTAACTCAACCAAGGCCTTAAGAGCCACAAAATCAAAGCCTGACAATATATGCAACTAAACTATTAATACAAGTAGCCAAAACCACAAAATGAAGACACTGATTACACGCAATCTACAGAAACCAAAATAACTAAATTCGAAGTTATAGTTAAAAGCATAGTTCAATTTAAAGTATAGCGACTATAACCATAACACTAGCATTAGATTACAATATACAAAATTAACATTGCAAATTAATAACAAGCGAAAAACTACAGTTTAACAATCGAATACAAAGTTCAGGAAAATAATAGAAAATAAATAAGCCTCCTGTGGATTTACAGCGTTAGAAACCGGGTTTCGATACCCGTGGTGGGCAGAGCACAGATTGCCTATTGTGTAGCTTTGTGCTTAACTTCAAACAAACAAAAAATAAAGAATTTAACTAAAATAATTGCATAAATCATATAAATAGTTGCAGACAGACTCTAACCAAAATGAAATAATAGCAGATTAATATGCAATAATATAAGATCCTAAGGACTGAAACAAAATTTGACAACTAGTTTTACATTAAATCATATAAATAGTTGCAGTCAGGCTCTAACCAAAATGAAATAATAGCAGATTAATATGCAATAATATAAGATCTTAAGGACTGAAACAAAATTTGACAACTAGTTTTACATTAAATCATATAAATAGTTGCAGTCAGGCTCTAACCAAAATGAAATAATAGCAAATTAATATGTTATAATATACGATCCTAAGAATTGAAACAAAATTTGACAACTAATTTTTCATAAAAGACCTTTAAAAAAAACTGACATAGTGTTAATATTATTTATATTGACATCTAACTGACAAAGAATTAGAAGT
>NW_013667255.1:0-7872 GCF_000517525.1 Limulus polyphemus | reverse complement strand
ACAACTAGTTTTACATTAAATCATATAAATAGTTGCAGTCAGGCTCTAACCAAAATGAAATAATAGCAAATTAATATGTTATAATATACGATCCTAAGAATTGAAACAAAATTTGACAACTAATTTTTCATAAAAGACCTTTAAAAAAACAGATATAGTGTTAATATTATTTATATTGACATCTAACTGACAAAGAATTAGAAGTTATAACACCCCAAAATACATGATTACTCTTTGTGTCTGCCTGAATCATAATGCTGATCCGTTACACCCACCTACACCTCCAACTGGTTGCCAAATTAAGAGGTTACTGGCTTCAGCGTTTGGTTCATAAGCTATGCTTAGTAGAGGCTATTGGCCGTTTTACTATTTGTCTAACAGAATGCAGTTGAGATCCAGGTCATTTAATTATTCTTCTCAGAGCTCTCCTGATAGTTGATGTGGAATCCATGTGGTAGCAATTCAACTGTTTCTGATGCTTCTACCATTTTTACAGCTTGTCACACCACATTATTGCTGAGATCACACCCTTGTTCTCATAAGCTGCTATCAATGATGAATCTTCTA
Organism: Limulus polyphemus; assembly: GCF_000517525.1. Taxonomy (NCBI): domain Eukaryota; kingdom Metazoa; phylum Arthropoda; class Merostomata; order Xiphosura; family Limulidae; genus Limulus; species Limulus polyphemus. The sequence continues at coordinate 7,305 of NW_013667255.1, read as the reverse complement.
TTGGTACTCTTTGAGTGGTGCAATGATCTAGTATGTTAGCATGTTATCTTTTCTTTAGAGTCGAAAAGCCATTTAAAGGGTGTAAAGTCTGCCCTGATCATGAATTCAACTGGTACTAGCAGTCAAATTAGTATCTTTATTACAACGGTACTTCTTTAAATACAGGATTTCTAGAATAATACAAAATAATTCTATACGTTCACTTGTTTCAGGCCTAACATTAGTTAACTCTTTATTAAGTACGGCCTATATTCGATAAAGAGATAAATTAACACGAAAACTTGTATAAGTTTGTTTGTTTGTAGTTAAGCCCAAAGCTACACAATGGGCTATCTGTGCTCTGCCCATCACGGGTATCGAAATCCGGTTTCTAGCGTTGTAAGAATTTGTATAAATATTTTGCTTTAGTTTAGTTACGGCTAAACTTTACCGCACTTAATACTATCAGTAAACAAACTTATAATGTTATTTTACGGCCTAACGTTAAACCTTTTTAGAAACTTTAATAAGTTTTTAACAGGTTGTTGTACAAAATGCCTACTAAAGCATATTTACGTCTGCCTTTTGTTTACATCCGTTGAAATTAAGTGCGCACAAATGCGCATTTAGATAGTAAAGTGCGCGCGCATTTTCAAGAAAGACAAAAACTGAGTATTGTAATAATAGATAAATAGTGGAGAGGGTGTTTGATGAAGTTAACAATGCCAAGCGGTTTTTTTTTCTTTTAGTGCAGCAACGACCCTCGGTGGAGGTCAGTATACGTCTCACGTACATATGACGATTTACGTTAGGATATCCTGCACCCAGTTGTTCAATGGTAAGTCTGTGGGCTCACACCGCTAAAAACCAAGTTTCGATACTCGTGGCAGGCACAGCACAGATAGCCCATTGTGAAGCTTTGTGATTTACAAATAGCTAAACCTGAAATATAATCACTCTTATACCTACTTTACTGGTATCAGAGTTTATTTGGGACTCACAGGTTTCCCCTGTATGATCTAGCTTCATTGTATCAATTGGGGTATACTTCAGTGACAGAAAAATATACTGAGAGACATCAGTTTGTCTGAAATGTCTAACAACCCTGGACAGCGCAGACAATGGGGCAGCTATGGTTGTAGAGGTTACCACAAATTGATAATAGTAAGATGGCCGCTGTTTTATCAAAGTCCATCTTAATTCCATCATGGCTCACTATATGTCCCAAGAACCCAACCTCAGGGCACACTTTCCTGGGTTAATTTTTAATCCTGTTCTTCAGATCTACTGAAATATGAGTTAAAACTTTCTCGTACTATCTTCAAAGGTCTATTCAAAGACCAAAATATCATCCCCATGTATCAAGCAGTATTCCCATTGCAAGTCTTGCAACGTTAACTATTACGTCTTTCAAAGGATATTGGCATGATGTACAGACCTAATTGGGTAAGGTAGGCCAGTCATATGATGACTATTTTCATCAGCTTAACCTGCCAGTAGTCCCACACCAAATCCAAGTAATTAAACCAGCAACTTTCATGAATATCCATACAATCGCCTGCATGTAATGTACCTGGTGCTTTAATGGTGGGCTTGAGAAAGTTCATTTGTTTTTTACTTTGAGTATAACCCAAGTTATACTCATGTTGGTGATGGGTCATTTTGACTTTATTGTGATGATCTGATCTCATGTTGGTGATGGGTCATTGTGACTTTATTATGATGACCCGATCACATGTTGATGATGGGTTATTCATATTTTTCTTTTCAAGCAACTACTTGGGGTCTTCAAAATATTTCTCTGCCAGCTTTATTTATCTTATTGTCTTCAGATTTTTTTCCTGCAAACAATATTGGAGAGCCTTCTGTCTTTTTGTTGCTGTTTTTACTTCGAGTGTCATATTGAATTTATTAATGTTTTATTTATTAAGCATCACCTAGAGCTCTTAATATTTTCCTTTTCAGTCAACATGCTTCTTCAGAAGCGCTGTCCAATCTTTTTTTCTCCAAGTATCATCCTGCATTGTTCAGGATTTTCTATGCATGTACCTGTTTCCTTCTGTAGCCATCCAATTCTTTCATTTTCAAGTTTACATTTTCATGTTTCAGGTTTTCCTCTGCAAGAAATGCCCTGTTCTTCTTTGGTTTCTATGCTGAATAACCTTTCTTCATCTACAAGCTTCCATTTGAAAATACTGACCTACTTACTCTTTGTTTTTCCTTTGTTTGTGTTTTTCGCTTCTAATACTCGAATAGAGTGAGTGTACATCATCCTAATACAGTGTGTGTTTTCAAGACATTTAAAAGCATGCTAAAACACACCTAAGGCTAGTTATGAAACATCTACTTTATTGAATTGGTAATGATTATATTTATTAATAACAAAGACTTCCATATTTTATGGTGTATAGCGCCTTTTCAAACATATTTATGTATTGTTTTTCCTGGTAAATACATTTTGTATGATGTTTCAAACTCACTTTTTTTACGTACTTCTCGTGAATTTAAAAGCTATTTCCCAAGAGAAATGTATATAGTTTTTATGTGATTTTTAAGACTTACAACTTTCGTATGTGTGGCATTTCGATTAAAGTATTTATGAAGCTTCCTAGAACCGAAAATTGGCACAGCTGAAGTTTCTAAAAAAACTGTTCATAAGCTAAAACGTTGTGACTGCTACTTATCTCTTCCTGTTGTATAGATAACGCTGTAGGTCACGTGAAGGTATATGTATCCAATGTATTGTTCTATAGAACATATACAATTTCTTACACAATGAGTTTCTTTCATACTACAATTAATGTTGTATTTGATTCAACAAATTTATACCAACAGTGAAGGATTATAACGCTAAAAACAGGGTTTCGATACCCGTGCTTGGCGTAGCACAGATAACCCATTGTGTAGCTTTGTGCTTAACAAGAAACAAGCAAACAAACGTATCAGGGTCAATACTTTGTAAAATGCATAATACAAAGGGCATTATTCTGGTAAAAAATTAATCAATTAATTGCTGTACGAAAACAATGCTTTCTCCAATATTAACTTCTGGCCTTTCTTACTTTTTTACAAAAGATTTCTTTACAAACTTAGACTATAAGCTGTTCTAATGTTTAAATTTAATGTGTTACCACTGTCATGTTATGTTCATACGCATCTCCATTAAACTGACATTCATTTTCAGAAGTTTCTAGTTCCATACAGATTGAAACACGTTTTTGTCCTTTTGCCGAAACGCACGTGTTAATTTAAACTGATTTAATCAGTTGGGCTCCTAAAGAATCTATTTTCTCTCAGAGAATCTACTATTGTTTTCGTATAAAAAGTGCTGATATTGACTTTTTTTTAGCACAAAACTACTCATTGGGCTTTCTGCGCTCTGTCCACCGCGGAGAATCGAACCACGGATGCTAGCATTGTAAATCCACAAACTTACCGCTGATTCATTGGGGAACAAAAGTACTTGAAAAAACGAGCAAATAAGAACAATTTTGGATGTGTTTCAAAAATTAAAGTAACCCTTAGACATCAAATCACAACTGAAAAAACAAATACTGTATTATAAAAAATGCTTTGGACAATTGGCTATTTAGCTATCTTAAGTTCTTTAAATATGGCTACTTTTAGCAGAAAGATGCACATTAGATTTTTCAATAATATTTATGTCCAATCAAGCGTACATACTGATGTACAATCTGTATTATTATGATAACTATGGGTCGTGTTTTTTTCTCAGAAACTTTTAGTAGTCATTTATGGTTAAAGAAAACATCAGAATCCTTGAAATACTTTTACAGTACTAACGAAGATGATTGAACCTCGTGCAAACTGGTTTAATGTGCACATATCACTTTCTTAGTGCTTGTTGCTCCTACTGACATTCTTGATAAAAAATATTGCTGAATCCTGGTTTGACTGGCGTGTGTTGGTAGCCGTTATGGTTCGAATTTAAGGCGCCTCTGTTTATACTAAAATAGCGATAGATGGTGTGTTTTTTGGAGTTTATTTTTTTTTAAATTCCCAATTTTAATTTTATTGAGGATATGTTCATTGTTTAGAAAAAAGCTTTATGGAAAACCCTGATCCATAAACTGTTTTTCCTGTATGCATGATGAAAATGTTTTAGTAAAAGCTTGCAAAAATTTCTTTATATCCAGTAGTTTTAACAGGATAAAAACCTAAGTTTTTCTTCATTACTTAAGTCGCTCTCACGTCAAACTCCCTATACGTAAGTGATTCTGTAACTTTTATCGGGCTTGGTATGACTTAGTAGTCAGTGTGTCGGACTACTAATGTGAAAGTCTAATGTTCGAGGCCTCGGTATGACACTAAACATGCTCCGAATTTTAATTTGAAGAGACAACCAATCTCGCTATTTGATTTTTGAGTTTCGACTTTCTTCTGGAGTCTTAATTGAATCATTTTTAAATCGAAATACCTGCCAAGTCAAAGCAAAGCTATTCGATGAAGTGTATCTGTAAGGGTTGCTGGTGTTGTTCACTGTTCTGTCTCAGGATAGGATTTCTAAATTGGAAATGTCGTGCTTTTTCTGCTCACTCATAAGTGTAGAAACTTGGTGATTTCACTTGGTCAAGTTCAGGTATATTTAACAAGAAAAGTGAATTTTTTCTCTTCCTCATACTTCTTGTATCAAGAATGATTAATCTTAATTAAGTCAACAAATTCATGCATCAGTAAGTTAAGTAACTTTTGTTCTCTTGTTAAAAGGGCTGTCATGCAAGAATGTGTGTTCTGCTTTTATTCACATGCATCAAATACACACAACTATAAAATATTAATTATTTTCAGATTAGTTCCATATAGGTGCATAAAACATGACAGATTTAACCTAACTGTTCACTTGCATAAAGTATTGTATAACGGAAAGCACAAAGCTACACGAATGGCTATTTTAATGCAGTATCATTTTTCTTTGTTGTTAAGCACAAAGCTACACGAAGGGCTATTTTAATGCAGTATCATTTTTCTTTGTTGTTAAGCACAAAGCTACACGAAGGGCTATTTTAATGCAGTACCATTTTTCTTTGTTGTTAAGCACAAAGCTACACGAAGAGCTATTTTTGCTCTGCTCACCACAGACATCGAAACCCGATTTTTTGCTTTACAATCCTTCGGATTTACCGCTGAGCTTCCAGTAAAATTAACGATTTCAAGAAACAGGATACTGTGAAATTAATATCATGATCCTACAAAACAAGATCTTGTAGATATGTTTCAATTTTCGTCAATATAGAATCACAGGCTGTGCAAGTAAATATTTTAAGATTTTGCCAGTATATAATCCTGTGGAGTTTAATATTTTACGATTATACCAGTACATGTTCCTGTGAAATTCAACATGTCGGGCGTGGCCTATTGTTTAATGTGCCGGATTGTGAATCCGGAGGTCCATGGTTTGCATCCCGTTCTCTTACAATTACGCTCCGCATTTTGGAGTCATTGATGCGTTATAAGTGTAACGGTAAAATCCTATTGGCGGTTGGTGCTGTTGACCAGCTGTCTTCCCTCTAGTCTATCAATGTAACATTACTTACAGATGATGCAGATATAGATTTGCGTGAATATTCCGAAACAAACAAACAAGACAATATTTTACGATTATGACAATACAGGTTTATGTGAAGTTCGATATTTCAAGATTCCGTCAGTACAGAATCTTATCTGTTCAAAGATTTTAGGTTTCTGCTTGTAAAAAAATTCTGTCGAGTTTAATGTTTAAAAAATTCTGCCAGTGCAGATCTTTTCTAGTTAAATCTATCAAGATTCTGCTAGTACAAGATTTGGAGTTAGATAACTTGAGAAACTGGAAAAACGAATACTCGGGGTTAAGCTTCAAAGGCTCTTCGATAATAAACTGGAGATGTTTTAAACTGTTTTTGTTTTTCAAAACTATACTGATGTAAGTATAACTTCGCTCTCTTTAATTCGATACATGAATCAGTTTTCTTTATAAAATCAGTTAATAATTAATTAAAGTTACAAACAATCAATATTATGGATACTGTAAATGTTTATTTCAGTTATTCAAACATAAGTCACTGTGACACGTTCAGTAAGTTTGGTTGTTTTTATTTATACAGATTATTTCACCAACAGACGTTAAAGACCGAGTTGTTTAGATTAAAAATTAAAAGTCAAATTTAACTATCAAATACATCAATCTATTCAGTTTCCTAGTTGACTTTCTGCTTTACCATTGATCGATCTGATATTCTATCGGGGTAACAAATTTAAATAAACAGTTTATCAACCGTCTGGTGGCGCTCCATGGCTTTCCGGTCAACATATTGGATAAATGTTTTCAAATCGACGAGGTAATCGTTTTTGATAAAGATAATCTGGAAGAGGTAAGCAGTCCAAAACTAAGCCTCGCGGAAATTGTTATTCCAAGCTTTTAAAGTGACATGTACTTACACAAAAATAGCTGCTCCATCTCACAATTCGAATTCGATCAAATTTCACTTCAGCGTCCTTCATAAAATATTCAGCGTGTTTGTTGTTTTGCGGGAAAGTTATCGATTAACGTTCAATGTCGTGCGAAAACTTCGAATGTGAAAGCAGCTTTGACGGATTGATGCCATAACGCTTAATGATCAATGACGGAACTGGTAGTACAGTCTTCTGAATAGCGCTGATAACGAGGAATTAACTTTCCATCGGTCTCTATCAGAGCAGAGCATCATTACATGAATAACGTCTGATTTTGTTTTACTTTCCAAAACTTTGTGTTTGTGAAATACAACGACATACCCACCTAGTTAGTTTCTCTCGCAGTTAAGAACACTTATTATAGTTCCACCGTATACGAAGTCTTCAAGATAATAAACCAGCCAAACACATAGTATTATTGTTTTGTTTTTTGCTTCTAACCCTAATAATATATTTAGTCTATTGGCTGAATCTGTTCATCCATATATCTGGTTCAAAAAACATTGGAGCCAGAATGGTATATTTCCGTAATACCAAAAGGTAATAGCAGCTTACACGATTTTATACTTTTATTACTCTTTAATACAGTCATAGCCGGCACAAAAACGACTTTCACACTCTTCATATCCAAATATTTATTCAAGCAATAGCAGCTTACACGATTTTATACTTTTATTACTCTTTAATACAGTCATAGCCGGCACAAAAACGACTTTCACACTCTTCATATCCAAACATTTATTCAAGCAATAGCAGCTTACACGATTTTATACTTTTATTACTCTTTAATACAGTCATAGCAGGCACAAAAAGGTCTTTCACACTCTTCATATCCAAATATTTATTCAAGCAATAGGAGCTTACACGATTTTATAC
>NW_013667254.1:255219-258732 GCF_000517525.1 Limulus polyphemus | reverse complement strand
AACAAGACGATAAGAAGACAGTGTGTAATTATGAGTGGTCGGTACACACTTATGAACAAGAACAAGACGATAAGAAGACAGTGTGTAATTATGAGTGGTCGGTACACTACTTATGAACAAGAACAAGACGATAAGAAGACAGTGTGTAATTATGAGTAGAAGGTACACTACTTATGAACAAGAACAAGACGATAAGAAGACAGTGTGTAATTATGAGTGGTCGGTACACACTTATGAACAAGAACAAGACGATAAGAAGACAGTGTGTAATTATGAGTGGTCGGTACACTGTTATGAACAAGAACACGAAGATAAGTGGACAGTGTGGAATTATGAGTAGACGGTACACACTTTTGAACAAAACAATAAGATGAGTGGATAGTGTGTAATTATGAGTGGACGGTACACTGTTATGAACAAGAACACGAAGATAAGTGGACAGTGTGGAATTATGAGTGGAAGGTACACACTTATGAACAAGAAGATAAATGGACAGTGTGTAATTATGAGTAGACGGTACACACTTATGAACAAGAACAATATTCCCTGTTATATTATGTGGCTCGTACTGCCTCCTTTCGGGATTTTCATTCACGTTTATTTATTCCATGGAATTTCTATGTTTCCAGTGATCTATTGCCTATTATGCTGACTGGTTGGGTTCCTCAACTCATGCGACTGGCATATTCTGACTTGTCCATGGAAGGTTGCCATTTACGTAATGTCTCTTCACACCACATTCGTCATCTAACTATGTCCTTAGCTGCTTAAATCCACTGTCTTTTGGATGAGATTGTTCTTGCTGGTATGTGGACAATTCCCAATACATCTGTCGTATGTTATCTGCACAACCTAAATGTCTTCCTCGGGTGGGTATCGTCTTCCTCCTGTGGAGATTCTACACACATCCGTTAGCCTTCGACTGGGGTAAGTCGACATATTATTATTTTCATTTCATTGATATACATCATATTTCATATCCCACTTGTTAGCAGGTGTTGCCTGATCAGGTATGCTTATTATGATATTATCACTAAATCTCTATATTTCTATAATGCTCACTGTTGTGATGGGGTGTTTCTGTAAAACCACTGGCTACTTATCCAGTGGTATATATGTATTTTTTATCACTATTTCAAATATAAAGGACTATCATTCAAGGACTTCATGAGTAAAGCAGATGGGGAATTTTTGGCTATCTCTATTGACACATGATTTTTCGAACTGGGGTCTTTCTGCTTTTCAAAAATATGGAATCACAAACACCCATTGCACTGTCTCTGGTGGGTCATTTCTCCAGACTCTCCAATGCCCCTTTTCTTCTAGTAAAACATGACAGTCTTTGTCACTTCCGGTTCCTAATCACTAGAGTGGTGGACCGAGGAGGTTTCCTCCTGAGTGGGTTTTGTATAACAAAAAAATTGGACTTTATATCATGTGTACCCACTCTGCGAGAAGATGGCTCTCGTCATTATACTCATTATTCAACAATGATTATATAATAACATAATATTCAAGATCCAAGGCACTTCCACTGGATGTTTTTGCTCACACTCATCACACTTATTAATCAAAAAATTTCTTATGCAAGGCAGGTCCATTGGATGTTTTCTGCCTGGATAGACCCCCACTTGACATAGTCTGACATACTCCAAAGCACTTCCCATGAATATTTCTTGCCTGGGTGGAATGCACTTGGTTTTATCATATGTATCTAATGCACTTTTCCCTAAGTGGACTACACTTGTTGATCTATATGAATGGACTGCATCTGGTATAATACAATGTATACCAAGGCACTTCCCCCGGATGTTTTTAGCCCAGATGAACTGCACTTGGTATATTCGTATATTCATGGTCCTTCAGCCCTAGCCACGTTTAGTTATTTCATTTTCTCTGGCACCATATGTTTGGTACTACAGCTTGCTACATATGTGGACGAAATATGACATGTCTGTTGACAATGGGCTGGTTATGAAAGCCCTCAGGACCACACTCATGTCTGTATTTTTTTTCTTCATCCTACGTATCCGTGGTGCTTTCCCTGGATGTTTTATGCCTGGGAGGACCACAATTGTTGATCTCAATATCTTATACAAGGCATTTTCACTAGATGTTTTTCCCGGATCAACCACATTTGACATACTCTTGATATGCCATTTGCACATAATTATACAAGCCCATTGTCGCTTCCACACTATACTTTCTATGCTGCTATGTTGTTTCTACAGCATTTTTCCACTGATTCGAGACTGTACATCTCTTTTCTGAGTGCACTGGTGCCTGCCAATTCAGTTCCACTCTATTTTTGTTACTGTGTTAATTACTGGGGGAAGAGCATACCAGTTCCAGAAGTAGTGCTATTCCCCACAGGTGTGCTTTCTTTTTATATTCTTGCACACCTGTTCTTTCAGGTGGTCACTTTCTGTTTGATTGGATATTGATACGCCCTCACCAACCCCTTCACCTATGCAATGTGGGATTCTAGCTCTGGGTGAGAGTAGGTAAGACCATGTTGGAAGTTAACATATTCCTACACTGAAAATGTATTTCTGATAGGCACTACTTCCTCTCAGTGGAATGTGTAGCACCGATGCCTCATTTTTTCGCACTTAATCGTGAGAATGGTAAGTTTGGAAACACAATCATCTTCAGCTTAGATAGTTATATTTTTTAATAGGGTGCGTTGCCTTCAGATGTATTAAATTTAAGAAGTTTAAGGAAAAGTTTGATAAATATATAATTATAAGGACTGGCTTTTAGTATCTTTCTTTTTCTTTAGTTCAGTTTATTAGGCATCACAACAGGTTCCTTTATACTACCTTATTATATACTAGCATCGTGAAAAAAGCTAAGTTCATACAAACTTACATTGTGCTCTAATAGCCGTTATTGTCCATGATCCTAACGTTCCAGCTCGAGCTTTAAAGGTCGTTATTGTTCACTCGACTGTGGAAGAAAATCCGGTCGGACATAATCGCTTCATGATGAAAGTTCTCTGAAACCAAGTTTCTTCATTCAGTCTTCCCCTTTCTAGTTTTTTCCTTCTGAAACACTGTATATGTTTCTGTTGTTTTTTTTACAAAGTTCGGGTGTTTCACATTTTTCGTAAAAGTATCTAATCAAAAACACCGTAGATGTGAAAACAATGTGCGGCCAAAAAGAAAGTATTGACCGTCCGTCTTAATTAAAGGAATGAAACCAAAATTGGCGGCCAAACTAGTAGCTACACTTAAAGCAATGATAATAATTTCATTAGTTAGCCAGGCCATATTTGTTGTTCAACTTGGGGCATGATGGGTAAAACAAAATACGCGGCCTAGCTAATAATATTTTTGATTAGATATCATGACTATTTGTCAATACACCCCAACAAACCACAGCAAGTAAGAAAGTGACACTCGATAGTAACCTACATTAGCTTTAGGATCGCAACCCATTTATTTACTTTACAGAACCAACCAGATTCTTTAAAATATATGGTGGTAGTTTTCCTCTCTAAAACAGTGTTAA
>NW_013667254.1:254003-254774 GCF_000517525.1 Limulus polyphemus | reverse complement strand
GACACTCGATAGTAACCTACATTAGCTTTAGGATAGCAACCCATTTATTTACTTTACAGAACCAACCAGATTCTTTAAAATATATGGTGGTAGTTTTCCTCTCTAAAACAGTGTTAATAATTTCTTTCATAGTAACGCCAAGGAATTTAATTAACAGTTTTTTTGTCAACACCCAAATACACTCGGTACAGCCGTATGAAGCATCATTATTTACGTTTAACCCTATCGACACGGGTCAAAGGTGATGTCATCGCATTTGTTGACTTGCATTCAACATTTTATTGAACTACTAATTTATGAATTTATGTCTATAAATTTGATATCAAACTGTAGCTTATAATTTAAATTTTAATATTATACATTAGTTAATTTCTTAATTTAAAAGTAATTATAAAAAACTATATATCGATATTTGTGTGTCACGTGGTATGTTGAATACAGCACTGGTTCAAATTAATTTGTAGAACTAATATAGTCATGAAACATATCCTTTATAACACATTTATAAATTAATTTGTAGAACTAATATATTCATGAAACATATCCTTTATAACACATTTATAAATTAGTTTGTAGAACTAATATATTCATGAAACATATCCTTTATAACACATTTATAAATCAGTTTGTAGAACTAATATATTCATGAAACATATCCTTTAATACCCATTTATAAATCAGTTTGTAGAACTAATATATTCATGAAACATATCCTTTAATACCCATTTATAAATCAGTTTGTAGAACTAATATATTCATGAAACATATCCT
>NW_013667254.1:250159-253239 GCF_000517525.1 Limulus polyphemus | reverse complement strand
ACTAATGTTTCCTCCACACAGCTCCACACAGTTTTATAAACAATGTTTATAAGGTAGAAACTAATGTTTCCTCCACACAGTATAAACAGTGTTTATAAGGCAGAACCAGTACGTTGACTAATGTTCTCTCCACACAGTTTTATAAACAATGTTTATAAGGTAGAACCAGTACGTTGACTAATGTTCTCTCCACACAGTTTTATAAACAATGTTTATAAGGTAGAACCAGTACGTTAACTAATGTTTCCTCCACACAGTTTTATAAACAATGTTTATAAGGTAGAACCAGTACGTTAACTAATGTTTCCTCCATGTTTCCTCCACACAGTATAAACAATGTTTATAAGGTAGAACCAGTACGTTAACTAATGTTTCCTCCATACAGTTTTATCATTAGGATCCAAGACACGATCCACTAGCTAGTAAGCTTCTTTAAGAAGCCTTTCACTGAGTGGTTGAACGACAAGTTGAGAAGTTATAACTATAAACTTCAAGGTTTCAACCATTCAGTATGTATAGCTCATTGTGCTTAGATAGAGGATAACTACGCTATTCAAGCCCAGAACATACTATCATACCCCCCCCCCCAATTGCTTCCAATTGTGAGTGTCATGGCAACCATTCCTGTCATTTAGCCGCTTCTCCGCGCCAGGGACGGTTTCCTGTTACTACTTCCCTATATTCCCGGTTAGTGTCACCCTAATTACTGCGTCCCTAGTTTTGAATTGATAGATTAGCGAGAATATACCACCGACTGTTTTAAGTCTTGGAATATTCTTGTAACACCGAATAGTAGGATTTGACAGTCACTCTTATAATGATCCTCAAGTTACTCTTTGTTTTTCTGTAGTAACGGGAACTGGACAGTCGAGTACGATATCTACTGGGCTAAACATGAACAATCTTGACGAGTTACTTCAGTTTCGATAAGCTTTGTTTAAAGTTCTCCTTATCAGTGTGGTAGGTACCTCATTATGAAGTAGCTTTTACTCCAGCCGCAGCTGCACAACAGAACGCAATGTTTCCTGGAATTATAGTCTCTTTTTTTCAACATTATGTCCACTACGAGGTTTTTCCTATGATTAAAACTAAAATTATTTTTTATAGTTAGTGACAGTATTTTTATTACATACAATATGATTTACTGTTATATTGCTTTGTCAATTTTTTCTTATTTTACAGTTTTGATTTATATTAAATATATTATATATATATATATATATATCAAAGAGAAGAAACTTAAAGAGTTCTGGTGACTATTCATATAGCAACAATCCAAACATTAGGGTGCTGAATGTTTGTTTGTTATGAATTTCGCGCAAAGCTACACGAGGACTTTCTGACCCTAATTTAGCAGTGTAAGACTAGAGAGAAGGCAACTAGTCATCACCACCCACCGCCAACTCTTGGGCTACTCTTTTCCCAACGAATAGTGGGACTGACTGTCACATTACAACGGCCCCACGGCTAAAAGAGCGACCATCTTTGGTGTGACTGGGATTCGAACCCGCGACCCGAGATTGCGAGTCGAGCACCCTACCCACCTGGTCATGCCGGGCCCGCTAGCAAGGCATTAAAAACCAAACGGTCTAATATTCGGGATAAAAAGAACAACAAAACATCTGATGTCTAGCAAGATTTTATTCCAATATCCGGAGTTTCTGGATTCTTTATAATGTACTTATAAAAAGGATCAGCCAAAGACTAAGAGGTGACGGTGGGTGCTGTTGGCTATCTGCCTTCCCTCTACTGTCTATCTGTTCGAAATAGGAATGGTTGAAGCCTTTATGTAGCTTTGATTGATAACAAGTGGTGACTAACTTATTGATTAACTTGTAGAAACACTAACTCCTAGTGATTAACTTGTAGAAGCACTAATTCTTACTGAATACTTGATCAATCCTTACTTGTCCATTCACACACTGGATAATTCATTTAAGTAACTAACTGCTTACTCATATTCATAACTAATATTCTATTATCTAGACACTAGTTAAAGTTACTAGTTTCTTGACATCATCGTGTACTTTCTAAGTATTGTAGGACTACTTTTATGAACTTCCTTGATCTTAAAATCACGCGCCCTCTAACAAACGTCTGAATTAAAACAATGAAAATATAGCTTACACTAGTACTATTCTCACCTAGTAATAAAGTTATATACTTACTCCTAAGATAATTATATTTTGAAATTTAGAGGTGACAAAACATATGAAATTAATAGGCCTAAAATTTCTGATAAAATCACCCAGATTGCTGATGTTATTTTGTATTTTCTTATTTTTAATATATCTTCATCTTGCATTGCATCTGTATTGAACACTATACTTGTCATGAATTGGGATATTTACTAATGTGATGCAACCTGGTGGTAGTTTAATCGTTAAAACTTTAAATATATATATTTAAACTGTTATACCTCAAGAACTCACGTGTTTTAGGCTACTTTATTAAAACATCTTATTTTGGTTTCAACGAAAGTTGATAGTAGAATTTATTTAATTCTTGCCTAGAACAGCATTTTTTATAGTTTTCTAACAGAAGCAGGGTGCAAAGCCCCCACTTTTAATTTGTCTCCTACACCTCTGTCTAGTGTAACACAGTTTTATTATAAACTTAAAGTTTGTTTGTTTGTTTGTAATTAAGCACAAAGCTACACAATGGGCTATCTATGCTCTGTCCATCACGGGTATCGAAACACGGATTCTAGCGTTGTAAGTCCGCAGACATACCGCTGTGCTAATGGAGGGGGGGGCTATAAACTTTAAGAAAACCTCGCAAACGATTTTTGTGTCATCGTGATCACGAAAGTTAAACAAAATTGAATTACTTTGAATTGCTGACTTACAACACTAGAAAGCGTATTTCGATACCCGTGGTGGGAGAGCACAGACAACCCATTGTGTAGTTTTGCGCTTAACGTCAAACAAACAAACTCTCAAGATAAAGTCTATACATGTTCAAAATAATCTTACTAGTTTATAACTTAAAAAGTCTATACATGTTCAAAATACTCCTACTAGTTTATAACTTAAAAAGACTATACATGTTCAAAATACTCCTACTAGTTTTATAACTTA
>NW_013667254.1:224450-249227 GCF_000517525.1 Limulus polyphemus | reverse complement strand
CTCTAGTCTTACACTGCTAAATTAGGGATGGCTAGCGCAGATAGCTCTCGTGTAGCTTTGCGCGAAATTTAAAAAAAAAAACACCAAAAACTAACAGCGGTCAATACACAATAGCAGTTCAATATACCTTAAACGTAGGGAATTCCACTCTCTTGCAAAGTTTACAGAATATACACTGTTGTATCAGGAATCTAACTGATATAATAATCTCGTAGACGTGAAAGAAACTTTTCCTGAGGTTATGGTGTTATTGTAAGACAACATCTATAGAGATTCTCGCAAAACCATTAATAATCGGGGACTGTAAAAGGACAACCAGTAGATCTTCTGTTGTGATATATGAATATCTCATGTTTTTTCGGGTTTTTTTTTCACCCTCTTTAGTGATTTAGAGACTTTCGAATTTTTCGTAGAGTTTGTTCTAATGCAGTTTTAGCATAAAACACTTGGTCCACCTTTGTCGCTTCTAGTTGCCTTTGTCTCTCTCATATTAGGTAACACCTACTTTGCCTGCGACAATGTGACACGTTCTTTTGCTGGCCAAGTGGGTGATATGTGTATGTCCCAGTCGATTATTGCTTTGAGAGAATAACCTGACACGTGGTGACGCCATTGTAATCGAAAGAAACTGGGGTTTCTTGTACGATCGAAACTTTGGTTCTTTCTCGGTTCTAATTGGCTACACCGCATTCAGTTCAAAATTTATCTATTTCGAGAGACAAAAAGTTGCAGATCTAACCACTGATCCAGTAAAGGCGATCGTCCACTTGTACATGCAAGTATGTACGCTGTTTCTGTTGCTATTATGTTAGAATTAAAGGCTCTTTCACTTTTCGTAAAGCGTGCCTTGTCTGTATATTTCTCACTCAACATAAAATTTAATTGGGTTTGTAGATTCAGATTATTCCCCAGTTTTCCTGTTCCATCCTTCCATTATCAAGCGGACCTATCTACTGCTTCTGAGGAAATAATTTTATCACAGACTTAGTAATAATGTCTTCAGGTGGAATTGAACAATTCACTCAAAAGTTTGATATCAGCAGGTTTTAACAAACAGGTCGAATAGTTAGAAAAATAATGGATCTACTCATTAGTTGTAACCCCATACTAAAATGGCCTTAAACACTTGATTATGGTAAAACCTTTCATTTGACATTGAATATCATTATACATGTAATATGCAAAGGATAATTACTGTTTCGTGTCTTCCTTAATTTAGTAAGGTGATTGTTTGACGTTGACATACAACTTTAAAAGATTTTTGCGAATACACGTTTCTAGCCATCTGTGAAATTTGCTAAATGAAACATTGGTCAAGGAATGTGTTTAGATTTCTTTTGCTCTATCTACCTATTGTTATGAGTCATTCTCCTTTGGTATCCACAGCGGTATGTCACATATACAGTGTAGGGCTGAGAGATATTTCAAGTTAACCAGTCTTTAACCTTTGTTCATTAGTCACATTGAAAAGAACATTACTTGCTCCTTTCTACATCTTTCAAAACTTTATGTACAGTTAAACTTACATGTTTTTCAAGTACACAAAAGAACATTATAATTCTTCGATTAATTCACTTTATAGATAAGTTACAAAATAGTATTCTGTAATTATATATAAAACTCACGTTTCATCATAGAGCCCGAAAAACTGTCAGTGTTTCAGTCCGCTTAGAACTTAGAATAAAATTAAAGTTCTATTCTACTTAAACTCTACTAAACGTATAACATTTACAATATATTTACGGAAAACTTTAATTAAAATAAAACTGAATTATAAAAACTGTTGCTATCTACCCATTTACAATATATTTAATATTTACGAAAACTTTTATTAAAATAAAAGTAAATTATAATACACCGTCGCTATCTATGTATTATCAATGTAGTTAAAATAGATGGTTCATTTTACAAAACTAAATATGTAGTGATGCATATCGCTTAAAAACAATTTTTGTATTTAATTAAACTGTAAATTTCTAAAATGTAATTATCAATGATAAAACATCAATTTTAGCATACTGTGCTCGATATACAGCAAATGGTCAGACTTTATCAGTCAGTTTAGAACAAAATGAAGGATCAATTTTACAAAATGACAGACAAATAAGATATTCTGTTATCGTATTTCATAAACATGAACAGCATTAATAAAGTTTATCTCGCTAAGGAAGATATATAATTCTTAAAAAGTCAGACAATAATTAATGGTGATGTTTACTGTAAATATAAAATATGATAAACATTTCATCAGCAGAGGCGATATGTGCAATAATAACTTTCCTTTTTCTCATAATGTGATGGTCCTAAAAAAGGAGCCCCCAGTGGCACAGCCGTATGACAGCGGACTTACAACGCTAGAAACCGGGTTTCGATACCCGTGGTGGGCATAGCACAGATAGCTCTTGTGTAGCTTTGTGCATAATTAAAAAAACAAATCTAAAAAGGACCTTTAAATTTTCGTACATTTATACAAAATCGTTTCCTTCAGAAGAATAATAGTTTCAACTTCATCATCTTCTGTCCTAATCCTCATTTGAAATACATTATGCCTATTTTGGATAATACCAATGGCCCAGTGAAGTAGTTACTGTGGAAAATTTAAATGTTCAATCATATGACTACGTAAATAAAATATCTGTCCATAAACAAAACAAATAGGACACTCAGCAAAATTTGTTCGGAGATGCTGATCACATGATTGAACATTCAGAAAATATTCTCCACAAAGAAAACACTCGTAACACATGGCTCTATCCATTTTTGTTTATTATTTTACACACACACACACACACACACACACACACACACATATATATATATATATATATATATTCAGAACAAAGGAACTTTCTAAAAAGAGACACACCCCCCCCAGTAGCACAGCGGTATGTCTGCGGACTTACAACTCTAACAACCGGGTTTCGATACCCGTGGTGGGCAGAGCACAGATAGCCCATTGTGTAGCTTTATGCATAAATTCAAACAAATAAACAAAAAGAAGAGACACCAAAGGGTGACCAGGGCTTTGATCCTTGTTCATTAGTCACATGTTGGTCAATACCAGAGTTCGTAGTGTCGGCTGGAAATATCGCATCTAAACTTAAATACTCTAATAAATGATGTAACGTTAATAACTGATATAGTCTTTTGACCGATACTTTGATAAAAACAAGTATTACGTTCATTTCTACAAAACGGACAGACAAACCAGAAATTCTATTTTAGTATCTTTCAAGCTTCTTAGAATAAAATACAAGAAAAATTCATATCTTTTATTTCACATCTTACAAATCCATCATGTTTACAATCCACACAAGCTGTTCAGTTAGTGTATAATTATTGCATATTGTGCCCAACATACAGTAGATGATCAGACTGTGTTAGTCGGCTTAGAATAATTCTCACAATGAAATGTCGGTTCAATTCTAATTTATAATATTTACTTAGGTTACATATACATGTAAAATGTATGAGATTTAATTGTACATTATGTACTTGTGTAGTAACAGAGTTAGTTGTTTTCAGGTAGTGTTGATGAACTCGTTCACAGGTTAGAGTTGACAATCATAATCGTAAAAGAACCTTTATTTATAAATCATGTTATTATTCTTCGACTATTTCAAAACAGTTATATTTCCTCAAGTGGATTTTGAAACTGTTACCGTTATCATTCATTTACACTTTATCAAATGTATAAAAATCATCAGTTACAAATCATAGTTTTGTGATTTTCTTATATGAAACACACTTCTCATCATAGACTAATATACTATCTTTAATATATGCAAGTAAAATCTCAGACTTAAGTATCACACATATTGAAACATTTGTTAACAAAACTTCAAGATACACTATGATACTACTTATGAAATCTTTTTAGTTTATAAGTAAATGTCAAGTTTGGTTTTTTATGGTTAAATTACACAACATGAATATTAGTTTCTAACAAATCTCTATTTAATATAGAAAACTCATGTTTTATCATAGCCCAATGTAAAATCATTAATATGTGTATGTAAAATCAAATATTTAACAAGCATATTGAAACATTTCTGAACAAAACTTCAAGATATAATAATATGCTATTTAAGAAAACTTCTTAGTTCATAAAATACTGACATACACCTCAAGTTAATAATAACTGCCGTATATACTTGTTCAGGTAGATTATCAGTTACCATAAATAAAACATAAGGAGTGAGTAATCAAAGTTTCTTTATTTATAACTTTGCTTCCTGTTTAATACTGTTAAGTATCTGCTTGTTTGTTAATTTTTAGTATTAATTTTTTCCGAGAAACTTCAGGGATACAAGTCCTTTCTTGATTAACCCAGTTTATTCTTCCTCGATACAAACTTTTAATACACAATAATTTCACAGTGATTCATACACTTTACTTACCGTCACTACTGTTCGCTTCTTTAATTATCTATCTATCGCTGGCTTCTCTGCGTATAGATCACACTCGAGCTGGCGGGCAAATTCATGATCCTTCGAGAAACTCCAGCGCGCATGCTCCCAGTGTTGCGTGACTTCCGCTGTCATAACAATAAGTTTACCAATGAATATCACAGTTAGTGCAAAACATTTGTGCATAAATTACTCCTGAGCCATTTAAAGTGTGCATTGTTTTCTTTTGTGTGAATTTAATAACAAGGAAGAGAAATACAGTACAGTTGGATCTAGGAAACCATTAATCTTTTCTTTTTGTTGGAATTGAACTATCAAATTTTCAAGCATGTGTGTGGTTAAATTCGAACATAGTTTTCTGTAAAAGTATTTTTATTTATTGTCAAAAAGATTCCAAACAAGTGTCAGTATACTGTATTCGTTTGTAATTAAGCACAAAACTACACAATGGGCTATCTGTGCTCTGCCCACCACAGGTGCTACGACTTGAGTGCTACTAATTACATTATTTTCTTTTTCTTGGAAAATTCTAAACATTTAAAGTTTCTAGTGTTGTAAAGTGTCACATTTGTCCCAGGAAATATGGTGTTATCCCCTGTTTTACCAACATGTTAGAAAAACAGATTGCGCCAAATTGTTACCAATGGTCTTAAAAACAACAAATAAATTATCTGCTAGGGAAAACTTAATTTACAAAGTTTCTGGTGTATTTGTACAGCAGATATATTATAATTTTAAGAAAACGTGTAATTTGTAATAAATTTCTCGTCTCTTCTAAGTTTTCTGGGAACTATCCTCATCAAACGTGTATGTAAGAAAATCATAAAAAAGGTAATTCCCAAACTCTCTAAAATCATAAGCAAATCATCAGAACAATAATTCTATACTTATTATAAATTTTCTACTTTACAAGTTATAACAATGTGAATAAAACATTTGAATGGTTAGCAAGTAATGTCTTCCAAAGAACAAGGTGGTTGCGCAAGAAATTATGAATCTATATAAATATAATAGTACTGTCTGTTGTATGTCCATGTAAATACTTCGCAGGGTATGGATGGATCTTCAACAAATTTGGCATGAATTTTTTTGGGGGTTCATGGAGAGATACATAAAAATTTTCAGTTTTGCCTTTTGCGTTTTGCGGTTTTTATGGATGTTTTTCGTTTTTAACAATTACATATAAGGAAAGCAGCTTTTCATGTTCTAAGATAATCTTTCATTAATCATGAATTTATATAACTTCTGTCCAAGGGACGCGTACTCCAGCTTGTTTCAAATAGCCTTTGATTAATTCATTTAACAACTAGTTTTGTACATTAATTATACACTTTTTGGTACTCCGAAACTGGACTTAAGAATGTCGCACCGTTTAAGATTTTATATTTTACATTATTTGTCCATCGGTATTGAAAACTTTAGTTGTATTATGTTTTGTAAATAAAGTATTTATTTTCCAGTTCGACTGTGTTTGATTCACTGTATAAATTTACTGATAATATTAATTTGCTTACAAAAATAAATAAATAATAGTATGCACTACTCTTTGAGAACAAAAACAATACAATTTACAAGGACTAAATATAAGTCTGAATTACAATTCATAAGACTTCATATTATAGTTGATTTTATTTTAGAAATAAGAAGTTTGAAGATATCAAATATTCATAAGTGAATATCACTTACATTACACGATTACATCTTATAGGTCACACTGTATGATCCCCATAGAATTACCATGTTTGAGTCTCGTATACACATTACCCCCCCCCCCCCATCCCAAGGTAACTTTCGCTTCCTCAATAGTGGAGGTACACATGATATTACACTTTTTCTTTTGTCAGCAATAATTATATATTAGACTTTTTTACATCGCTGCAGTGCTGTTCTTGCACTGCTTACAGACTATATTTTTAGTGGTTAGTGGATTAGTGAACTTGTAGGTTATCAGGTTATCCTGACGAAGTTATAATAGTAAAATATTGATCAATAAAGATGCATTCTGAAGACATGGGTCGTTATTTTATTTACATGAATAAAAATGTTTCGTAATAAACTCCAGTTTGCATTAAAACAAATAAGAATAATACATTGCAAATATACTTTTGAGTGCCATAGCTACAGTATGGGGCAGGTCCTCTAAAAGGTTCAGAGAGGCCTGGGCCACGTCTATCTTTTGAGGCCCCTGGTTATAATAAAAAAAAAAAATATGTCACATGAAAATGAAATAAAGCAATCATTAGCCCCAAAGAAAAATGAAATATAATTTGAATATATAATTTGCAGCTCTAAGCTGAGAGTGTGTGTCACATTTTTGTCTGATTGGGAGGCACATAAAAACAAATCGCGAAACTTAACAAATGCACAAAAAACAACAAGTATCTAAATTTGAGACCCCCTTTGAGCTTGAGGCCCGGATCAAATGGCCCTCCTGGCACCCCTCTAATTGGCCCTAAGTATAGCTGATGAATTCTGGCATTGAACAAAAGGTAACTTAGACAATGATATTTTAAAGATAAATGTGAAATATTTCGAAATCTGAACTGGAAAAATTAAAGGGTGTTTAAAAAAAAAAAAACAGGGTCCCGGCATGGCCAGGTGGTTAGGGCGCTCGACTCGCAATCTAGGGTGGCGCGTTCGCATCCTCGTCCCACCAAACACGCTCGCCCTTTCAGCCGTGGGGGCATTATAATCCCACTATTCATTGGTTCAAAAGTAGCCCAAGAGTTGACAGTGGGTGGTGATGACTAGCTGCCTTTCCATGTCTCTCACTCCTAAATTATGGACGGCTAGCGCAGATAGTCCTCGTGTAGCTTTGCGGTAACTTCAAACAAACAAGAAAAAAAAACGCCTACAATAAAGAACTACTGTTTATATATATAAATTTCGTTCTTTAAAATTTATTTAAATTCATGTGTTGTTATGCAATGTCTCCTTTACATCTTCTCATTGATATGTATAATACTTTATTTTCTTAAATATAATTTTCAAAAGTAATCATATTGACGTCTGCACTACGGTAGGTTTTAAAAGTAAAATTTCTGTAAGTTAGAAAGGCCTAGGAAGAAATGGAATAGATTATTGATCTATAATATCGTTTTTGACTTTATTACAATATAGTAAAAGAAAAACATTACAAGATATAATACCTCCATAATAACGAAAATATTGTTTGAGGTTTGAAACAATAGTATTAACCTTAGATCATTCGTTACTAAAGTTTTAACAAAACGTCAGGCCTAATGTTTTAATATAGGCCATAACTTCAGTACTGCTTTAACGTTAATAATTTATAACGTGGCTTATCAACAGTACCACTATCTATAACTTTGCTGTTAAATATAAGTTAGTAAGAAAACCCTGACCACTAGGCCTAACAAGGATCAGGTCAAAAATATCTTTCTTTAACGTGCGTTAGTTGTTTTCAATTATAAGTTCAAGTTTAACAGTTTTTACCTCTGAAAATGTACTACTCTTTTTTTTTTTATATTATAACCAATGTCTAACTAAATTAGTTTTATTTTTTCTAATAAATGATGAAGGGCTGTTGCTACAACATCTCAAAAATCAAATTTAAAATTAGTTATGTCGTTATGCAATTTTATAATTATAATATAATTACGACGTCATGCGGACATTCAACTGACCAATTTAGCGTTACTGTTTACCCATTTTCCCTCGGTACTCGGTAGGTTAGCGGTAAGTTTACGGACTTCTCTTTACCAAAATCGGTGTTCTGGTCGTTTGATGGACCAGGGAGGGTCAGGTTCATGGTGACCTCTTCCTCCTTTCCGAGCTGTGATTTTATACTGGTGATTGTTGGTATTGATACAACAAGAGGGTTGGAGTAAACCGCACTTGCTTCGACCCCCTTTCAGGGCAATGTCCATGTAGGTATCTACAGTTACATTCTGTGTTTTGCACTCTATCTCTTAGGTCAGTTCCATAATGCACACACCACATTTTACTAGTTAGACTAATCAAACGCATTTTACATAAAATAACCTATTAAATGTATTGTTCTTAGTCTAATTAGTGTAGGGTTTTAAAGTCTAGTAATAGATGGCCTTATTACATCCTTATTTCTAAAATAAATGTTTACGAGTGAGAGGTACTTAGGTCTACTTCCATCATGTATGTAGTAGCGATCAAGTTCGCAGAGTAGGTAATTATTTTGCCAATTTTTTGCAAAGTAATTTATAGTATTATGCAAGAGTCTATCGGCTATTCTTTGCATATCTGTGCATGAATTTTGATGAGGTACTGCGGGGGACTTTATATGCTGTGGTGATAAGTGAGTTTTGTATAGATTGTAACTAATTTATATGTTTGGGAGGTATGTTTATCCATGCAGGGCAGGCGTATTCTATTATTGAGCGTATATATGTTTTGTAAATTTTAATAATGTTGTCAGGTGATGTTCCTTGGTTTTTGACTGTTAGACTTCTTGCATAATTTGTGCGTTTCCAGATTTTTGTTAATATATTATTTGTATGTTTTACCCACATCAATTTTGAGTCTAGGGTTAATTCTAAAAATTTTGCCGAGGTTGTGGTCTGGAGATATGTTCCATTCATGTATAGTTTAGGGGGGGGGGGTTGTTTATTAATTATGTAAAAGTTAGTAATTGGTTTTTCGGAACGTTTATTTTTATTCGATATTTTTGACAGTATTCTTCTATATTATTTAATAATGGTTGTAAATTTGTTGCTGCTATGGATGGGGTGGGAGCACTTTTCCAGATCACAACACGTCCGCGAATTGTGATGCGAAACCCTGATTTGTGTCTTTTAGAGGCATATTACTCACATACATAATGAATAGAATAGGGCTAACTACCCACCCTTCAGGTACACCTGCCTCTGGGTGAATGCCTCAGAGTAGGTTCCCCTTACATTTGTTTTGCATGTTCTATTTTCCAAGAAGTTGGATAGCCAGCGAATAATCACCTGCGGTATTTCCAATTCCGTCATACGGAACCTAAGACCATTGTGCTATATAGTGTCGAAGGCTTTCTCGACATCGAGAAAGCAGGCGACAGTGCATTCATTTTTATTAGAACTATCTATTATTGTTTCAGTTAGTCTAAGTGACCTGTTGTCTGTCTGAATTTTCTAAAACCGTTTTGAATTTCTGGTAATTTTGAAGTGACTTCTAGGTAATTTGAGAGTGTTGCTTATTATTCGTTCGAGAATTTTTTCCTACACAGCTGGTCAGGCTGATCGGGCGGTAGTTGTTTGGTTTATTTGCTGGCTTTCCTTCTTTATGGAACATTAGTACAATCGCTTGCTTCCAAGAAACCGGGATGTATCCAGAACTTAGTGATAAGTTAAAAAGTGCTCTAAGGTGTCCATACAATCTCTAAGTGCCTTTTTTGAGGATGATAGCCTGTATGTCGTCTTCTCCTGGTGATTTGTTTTTGGTAGTTTTTATAGCTAGTTGAACTTCTGGTTCTGTAATTGTTTTTGTGAGTATATGTGTAATTGGGTTTTCTATTTCATTTAGTCTGATATTTGTATTTTGTATGTTAACTGGATATTTTGGTGTGTACATGGTTATGTTTTGTTTAATGTGGTTGTTAACTTTGTTGTAGAAGTGTACATTCATGTCTGGTTCGTGGTGTGTTTTGAATGTGTTTTGTAGGTGCTTTTTTCAGTGTTTGTGTCTTATTTTGTGTTTCTAGGGGTGGATAGTTACTGTTAATGTTTCCTGAATCGTTTTAGGTGCTTCCAGAACTGTTTTGGGTCGGTTTTGTCGTTTACTTATGAGCAGAAATTATCCCAAATGTCTTGTTTTAGTTGACGGACTTCATTTCTTATTTTGTTTCTTAATGTGTTTATTCGTGTTTTAAGTGTTGAATCTTGGGTTTGCATGAATTGTCTGCGTAGTTTCCTACTTTCATTTATTATTTCTGTAATTTGTGTGTGAGGTTGCCATGTTTGTGTTGTTTGTTTAGGCTTGGGTATTGTTTGTTTTGCTGCCGTTTTTAGTCACTTGGTGATTGTATGGCAATATGCATATATTTCGGATGCTTCCGCGGCGTGATATACTTTTATTTTCGGTAGCATATTGTCAATGATTTTTTTTTATTGTATCCAGTTTGCTTTCTTATAGTTAAATTTTTCGGTTTTTATTGATTTATTTGTATGGGGGTGAGATTGAAGATATACCAGACAGGTAGATGGTCACTTTCTATGTCGTTTGCGGAGTTACAACACTAAAAATCCAAGTTTGAATTCCCGCGGTGGGCACAAAAGACAGCCCAATGGGTCTTGGCACTAAAACAAACAAAAGTTTATCCATTAAATATTTTTATTTTTCCAAACTGAAACATAAGCTTATGTTTGGAATAATTTTAAGATATCCTTAATGCTACGTTTCTTGTTGGCTACCTGACTCTAGACTCTATCAATAATTAGTCATTCAATGGTTATATACACGTTGTCTTTTTAAAGTACTTAATAGAAGAGACCAGCATTGGGTGAAACCAATAAAAGCTGGTTTAACTTGTATAAGTCAGTATTGATATCAAGCTCTGCAAAACTAAGAACAGCCTGGTTCAATTACTGTAAAACACAATTGACAAGACTAATTATTATTCTCTGCTCTGTTGTTACAATACAGTCTGTGATAATTTCACTTTAAAAATCGCCACTATACGCTCTTTATCACTAAACTAACAATCACAACTTGTGGATTTTATGTGAACAGCCTTGCAATTGTTTAAGTTATATTTCATGCAATGGTGCTTCCAGATTTAATCTCATAGCACCTATTTTTTACACATTTCCTGGGGAGGCATGCCCCCAGGCCCCTGTAGCATTAGCATGCTAATTGTGCTTCTCATAATATCTCACAAATTAGACCCCCCTTTCAAATATTCTGCATATGGACCTGACTTCATTATACTTAAAATAATTGTTTATCAATTTACTATTAAATCTAATGATCATTACTGAGTTCAGTTGATATGATCTTTAGGCGTAGGTGTCGATGTGAGGGTGAAGTGGGGTCATTCTGTGCGAATGACCTCACCCTCTCTAAATTCAACTGCATTTTGATGGTCATGGAAAGCTAAACCAAGGGCTTAGTCCAGGCACACTTGTACATCTTTAGACATGGGGAGTTAAATAAACTTTGTTGCCATTTAATTTGTACAAAGTCAAATATGAAAACCAGAGGTCAAGCATCATAAAAATAACATGAAATATCATTTCACAGCTTTTATTTTGGTCTCAGTCTAGTAAAAACATGTATTTGGCAAAATAGTATCAATAACAAGATAACTTGTAATATTTTAAAATATAATGACACATTTACAGGATTTACATAATCATTGATACAAAGCATGGTTACATGTCTTCAGAGTCATTGTCATCTTAAACCACAAATGGAAGATTCATCATAACTTTTTTAACATTTTCATTATTTGTCCAACATTTACACATTTCTGTGCAGTACATGCTGTTTGCATGAGCCGTGTGATGATAAGCAAGAACTTCTAATACAAGCATGCTTGATTAACTGGGTCACTACCTCAAGGGCTACAGGTATGGACATTGTCAAGGGAACAATGGCACCATCTTCTAGTTACCATCCATGTTCACAAGTATCTGGAATGCTTGGTTTAGCAACATTATCCTGCTCCCACACCATTGCCATGTAGTTGACTGTTTTGATAACCTCAGTCAGTGCTGACCTGGTTGGAGGGAAATTTCTCTGACTCAGCTTGATTTCTAGTGAACATGGCCAACCCAACTCAGATACTTTAATTGATGTGTAGTGTTGTTGGTTCATACAGCTGATGCATAAATTTTTCCGTTGCTTGTGATACTGCCTCATGAATTTCAACATGCTTATTCAATTCAGCAAAGGCTTCAATAACATCATCTGAACTGGATTGGAGACTTCCAGAAACTTAGGTTTCCATTATATGCAATTTAGCCAGTGACAATGCATCCAGAGAATGCATGAAACCCTGGGAGAGCTGATACTTTTCTACTTCGTAAAGCATCATAGATGGGCTTCAGTGGGGTCACATGCCTTAGTTTGCCAGTCCCTGATACTATAAATGTATCTTCATACAATTTTGGATAGTGGTGAAGTGCCATAGTCAATACATTGGTATCAGATGCATATATCTTCAGTTTTTCAACTCTCCTTTCTGCAGCATTCGCAACTTGAAGTATCAGTCTTGTGTGCTACTGAGGTGTTGGACATTTAGGTTAATTGACATAATTTTTTCTTTGGAGGTCACAACAATACCTATCACTGACTTCATAAAATGAAGGACACATTTTGCAGCCAATTATACTGGTTGGTTAATGTCTGAGACAAAAATCTTTGTGCTGAAACATGTTCAATTCCAGTAATGTCATTCACAACGTAAGCCACTGATTCATGTTTCCCTGTTCTTTTCCTGGTCACACTCTTAATTAGAGAAATTTTTCTACATTGTAGCAATCAAATATAATATGAACTTAATGAAAATCTCGCATTCAACTTTTCAATCTTGACAAGAAGTAATCAGCAAAATCAGAACCAATTTTTACTGTATTTGGTTTTCCCCATATCTTGTACAAGTGCCATGCCATCAATGATCATGGATTTTCTCTAATGGGGTTGCTGCATGTGACTGTCATTATGTGTGTCGTCAATCTAAGAGACTAAGGTTCCCATTCATGAGCTAATTTACTCTTGTTTAACCACAGCAGCAGTAAACATGTAATGTGGAAGTGAGGTGAATTCATAGGTCCTAATATATTCCTTCATGTCAATATCTGGACGAGATCTCATGTCAAGTATGAATCTATGAAATAATGCACAAACTTCTTTCAGACTCATTACCTGTGATTTCGTTTTTTTACCAGTTTCTCAGCATTCTTCCAGACCTTCAGATTAATTTTTTTCATAAGAGACCAAAAACTCACATGATTTGATGTAATTCGTTCAGAAACAAACAATAGGTATTGTTCTTGTCCAGCTTCATCTCTCCTGAGAAGATAAACAGTGACATTATCCGGCTTCACCATTTTTGTGATGATGTTCATCACAGGCTTGTTCCCATGAAGTGGGTTAGTGTGATGCTAGATCACATTTTTCAATTTTATAACACTAATGCCTTTTCACTATATATGGGGATATTTCACAATGTTTTCTTTTCTCTTGCACAGGAACTTCACCAGGTTCATGCACTTTTCTGAAAAATGGGCTTTATGATTCAATGTAATGCCAGAGAGGCCACCAAGAACTTTCATACATCTATTTAAGTGTTCAATTCCATGATCTGCTCCTATAGTGTAGAATGCAACATTTGATTTGTTAACAACAAATTTCCCTTCTTTTCCAGCAATTTTCTGACTGTATTTTCAAACATAAATCATCACGTTTTTCTCAAACTCACTAAATCATCATGGAAGGAGCAATGAGAGGAAATGCTCCTACAAGTGTGACAGGTTTTGTAGTTTATACCATAGAGTTGTAAGCTGACCATAAGGGGGTGCTTTGAACAGGTTTTTCATCACTAACCTCTGTGTGTTCTTCAGCCATACAGCACCTTTTGTACCTTGCTATTAACCATGTGACATCATGAAGTTCAGATGTTGGAGAACTATCTCATGTGTTTTGTAAATAGGATTTTGCAGTTTGGAGCTTTTGGCATATGACAAGGTGTCAATTCAGTAATAGTGTCTGGAACCCTGCTTAAAGATTTATCTTACACTGTGATGTTTGGTTGAATAGGACCAAGAATGATCTCTCCATTCCATCTTGTCATTTTCTTGAAAAACAGCTAGAGAAGTAGCATGCAAGGTGCCCTTGCCACCACGAGTATCCTCATCAAAATATATCAGAAATGTCAATTGCAAAAAATACAAACAAGTAATGTTGGCCAGTATCCTCCACATACTGGCATATTTTCAAGAACTGAACAGGCCAGTTATGTTTCTAGTTTCAATATTCTGTTATAGTTTACAGACATGGAAAATCTATGTTGCAAATCTATCATCTTTCTGCTCCTAGCCATTTGAAGAATTGCAACTCCAACAGCAAGCTGATTAGGTAATTTGGGATTATGAATGAATCTAGCCATGGTAGACTCTGATTAGTATTTTAATTTATGATACATTTTTGAGGATGAGCTTAATATTTGAGCAGTGTTTATTGTGTTCTTTATTGTTGCTTCACTGGTCTCATTTAGAATATCTACTTGAGGTCTTTGCAAAATCCACCTGAGAAGCATGTACAGACTCATTGAGATGTATTTTGAAAAAGTCACTATTTTGGAATGACCCCTCAAATTTCCATGGTTTGCACATTGAAATATATACTTGATGTCTTTAGTGTAGTTCCTGCTGCTTCATGCATGACATCCTCTCTGGTGACTTTTAAAAAACCAGTCGGCTTTGGCTGATTTTGCTGCTATAGTTGAGAAAATTCTATGTTTGGGATATTTTCCATTAACTTCTGTTTCAGTTCCCTCCTTTCACATGAAGGATTTATTACTCCATTACCTTGTTGAATTCTTAACTATGTAGCTTGTTATGCAGTTATTGACAATATAGAACCACCTTGAAGCAAGTTTTCCACCAATGTAAGAAATTCTGTATCTGAACCAATTTGCTGTACACATGCATCTAAATGGACATTTTCAGTGTTGCTCGGTATATTTCCCATACTTTTAGATAGTGATGGTGACTCTTTCAGACTAGGCATATGAATTACATACATGGCCCAACAACCCTTATGGTATTTAACATCTATTGCTTGTGTATCACCCAGCTTAATTGCACTTGCAAGTCTTATTCTAAGAATATGATTATCAGATACTGCTTCCTTGAGCTTGAGACCAGCATTAAAAGCTCAGACATCATGGAGACTCTGTTTAGGATCATCATTTTTACAAAAGAAGCACAAATCCTTCTTAAATGGAGTGCATTTTGATCTTGTTCGAATAGTTTTTTCTGCTGATTCCACCAGAACAAGGATGGATGAATAACAGCATCTTCCCATTTTTGGCTGCAACAAGTTTACTTTCTGGTTCTGGAGAACATCACCATATCTTTTCCTCCTCTGTTCAAATGTCCTGAGTGGCATATCTTCTGGGAGCAATATCTGTAGTATTTTGCATTCTCTATATGTTCATATTCTTTAAAGTAAGATTGCATCAGTGCTTATTGTCCCATACTTGTTATCACAATAACTAGCTCTGTCTATAACACAAGTGATGATTATTTTACATGAATCTTTAAACTGATGTCTCCTTCTGGCAGATGAATCACAATTCAAAATCAGTCACCTAAGAACTCTCATTTGCATTATTAGGTTCTGGTTGCTCCATTAACAAAACTGGATCAGTATTGAAACAACCTAGCTGCAAAGAAAAAAAGCAATATGCAAGTAATAAGGAAATATCCATTAACTTATAACATCAGCATAGTCAGGTAGTGTATGTTTTTCAGACAGTGCGAAGGTGCTATGCCATGCAGTAAAAGTACAAGATCATGCTTTATTGCTAAGATTTTTAATTTTTTAAACTAAGTATTTGAAAACATGAATAGGCAATTAGTAAGTTATCACAATATAAAAGAAAATATATATTCATATGTAAAAAGTTCAAAAACTCACAACCTTGGCAATTTCTTGATTTTTGAAAGTTCTGCAACTTATCATTAAATCTTATTCATGTGTTGGGTAGGGTGGTTGATATATTATATGAAACTTTTGATATATGTGTTATGACAAGACTTCTGGTATCCAAGAAAATCCTTACTGGTACTTATGGGCTGCAAATACACCTTGGTTGATGCCATTCTGGAAAGTCCCTTGATGCATTGTCATGCTTCAACCTAACATGGTGGCTTATCTAAAAATACTTTTGTGGACTTTGTCACCTTCCGTATAATGAGTAATTTAATAATTTTCTGTTATGAATGGATATGCAAATATAATATAGATGACATTAGTTGTGAAATAATACCCTATTATTCTGCAGGTTTTAATTTGTAAGTGTCACCCTTGAATTTTCTACCATATTTATTTCTAATCATAATTTTCTGGATTTTGACATTGAGCTGTGACTTTGGACTTGGAGAAAAGTGTGAAGCCTTATTTTGTAAATGTACAAAATACATGATTCACTATAGATGGTAAAATGATGTAAATATAAGACAAATTGTAAAAAAGAAGGTTGTGTATACAGTCATGATTTTGATCATGAGATCTGACTTCGAAACTTAAGGGTGGAAATGGCAACACTGTTTTCCTGAATGCTGTTGGTATAAGTTTTAAAATGATGTATGTTGCCAAATTTCACTATTAAGTTCCCACAGACTAGCTGCAAAAGCTGTCGAATGTGACATCATAATTTCATATTTATAACCTCTTTCGTTTGTGTTACTTCATTATGAATGAATCTTTCTATGGGCTGTTACTGATTCAAGACTTTCCTAGGACTATAGTACATGTGTTATTAATTTAAGCTTGACACCATTCCTCCTGCCCACCCCCCAAAAAAATCCCTGACAACCATTACATGTACATACACAATATAAGTGCTCTAAAGATTATTAGTTTCTTTATTTTAATATTCCAACTTGTGATTTATTTGGCACAAGCCTACCTGTATGGTGCAGTTTTTACATAATACCATGAAAAATCTAAGTTAATGCCATTTATCAATGGCTAAAGTTCCATAAACCTTTTAATGGAAGATAGATCTTTTTTAAAAATTACAAAAGAAATTAAAATAATGCAAATCTGCAACAAATGATTGATATATAATACAGACCATTTATTTATTCTTTTCTTAGATCTGTAACTTTTTCCTTATTTTCATATTTAAACATGAATATATCTTCTGATTCTACTTTCGAATCCAACAAGAACATCACTCAGCCTAGTTTCCAGTGTAACTTCTCTGATGCATTGAATATAAAGACATCGAAATATGAAGAGTAAGTTGTCTTCTGTTTATATTTTCAAGTATATGTTCCCAGTCTTTAAGCTAAACATACAATATTGGAAATAGTTATAGAAAGAGTGTATAAAATTCAAACATTTTTTAATTGATTTTCCTCTAATAAGCAAAAATGAATTGCACCAGAGTAAATTTAAGTCACTGTGATTGGCTGTCATCCAAACAGTCAGACTGTGCCACACCTTCATAATACCTATAAAAATACAGGGACTCGCACTATTCCCAGAAATGGTATGAGGAAATCTCTCAGAACAGATGCTGTATATCAAACAAGAAAAAATCAAAGTTTTGGCTGGTGACGGCTATTCCATGCGACAAATTGCTGCAACCTTTATGTTTCTGTAGGATCCATATGGAAACTAAAGTGGATTTATAAAACTTGTACTTTTTATAATAGAATTGGTTGAGGTAGAAAGCCCAAACTTCAAAACTGATGCTAAGTATCTCAAGGTATGCTACTGTTTACTTTGGCATGAAAATGCAGTAGACATCTTGATAAATTGCGAAGGGCCAATATTTTTAAGTGAATTTTATCTCCGGAAAAATGATATACACATAAACACAAAGTGGCCTCAAACTTATGTATGACTTCTCAAAATTTATTACTTAAGTACTGAAACCAAACAAAAAGGCTAAAATGGGCAATGGACTTCAAACAGTGGGATGAACAAAACTGACTGAGGATGCTCTTTACACATGAATTCAAGTGCAAGCTGTTTGGCAATAATCACAACAGTTTGTTTGACAGAGAGGGAATAGGGTCACACCAACATAACTATCTACAGAGAAACACATTGGAGTCCGATACAAGTGTAGGATGCATCTCGGGCAGTGGTGTTGAAAATCCACCCAAAATTGAATAAGCCTTGACTGCTGGCTGACAGGTACAAGCTACTTTTTATCCAACATGTCATTACCTCTGGAAGAATTCCTATTAGACAGGGATTCATCTTCCAAAAAGAGTGATACCAACCATGCAGCAAATGTGGTGCTATGGTACCTGGAAGAAAGCAGGCCAGTGAAACACACTGAACTGTGGCATTACTTTTGGAAAGTCCCAACATGGATATTATTAAGGCTCTATGGGTTTATGTGGAATCTGGAGTCAGATGGCAACCAAAGAACTTGGCTAAATTGTGGGGAATAATAAAAGAGATTTGGAACAATATTTCACAATCATACATTGATATACTTAGGGAAACATGAAACAAACGATGTAATACTTTATTTAAAGAAAACAGAAACTAATAGTACATTGTACTTATTCACATTTTTGTATTTTCTCTAATAATTTAATGTACTATTGTTGAGTTGTAATTACTTATTATTTGTGACTTTATAGTATGTGTATTACCTGTGCATTTCCATAATTATTTTTAATACTGTATATCAACTCAAATATTGCAATGTTTAATAAATATTGATTTAGTATATTTAATCTAAATGTTGACATTGATTAACTAATAACTACGATAAGATTTCTTATATTTTTAAGCAAAACCATTTTTTTTTTCAGAATGGGACAAGTATATGTATGATATGATTGGATCAGATATTACTCTATCTAATGAAATCAGATCCATCCAAGTATTAATTTTCTGATGAACTGAATAATCAAATAGCATTACCATCAATGGATTATATCAATATTACACATCTAGTACTTACCTATGCATCATGCCTAATAGGTATTGTATCATCTAATTTACTGGTGCTTTCTACCAGCCTCTAAATATAGCAAAATGCTTCCCGGTATTAAGGAGTGAATACTTTGCTAGTTATAATACAGATAATTGTTATGTGATTTAAATAAACATAACACCCACCCATTGAGTTGCCAATGTATGCCCCAAGTGGTCATGGTAACAGTTGCAACAGCAATTGCAAGCACAATCTAAACATAATTTCCAGTGGAGAATTTGGAGGTTGAAAGTACTGTTCCATACCACATTCATATTAGATTTTTAACAAACAATGATGAATTAACAAGTTTCATAATATAATGAAGTGGTATTGTATGCCTGGGTCACAATTTTAATATGTATGTCCAGTGGTTTATTATCCAATCCAGTCAAATATTAGGAGTCAGATATTGAAGAAAGTTGTTATTTGTCTCATCCATGTTATTTCTAAATTATAGGCAAACAGAAGGTATTCATTCAGAATCAATATGGAAAAATCCCACAGAAGAACATACTGTAAAATCTAGTACATCATCTCATGAGATCTCACAGGGGAATGTGAGAGAACACATTTCCAGAGAGGTTGAAGAAACTGTGGAAAAGATTAATTTAAAAAGAAAACAAGACACATCACTTTTGGCAGATTTTAAAAAATCTCTTGAAATTCAAGTGAGTTTTAAAATGAGTAATACATTTAAATTTGTGAAGCTAAGTAATATTTGCAGCACACTTATGTTGTGGTAATGTTTCATTACCATGGACAGTTTTCTTCTAAACAAGTTTGTACTTACAGTGAACCTGTTCCATTTCAGTTTAGACAGGTGAATATTTTTTGTTCATGAATAACCTAGAATTTTTTAACATACGCGTGTGCACCCCAGTAGTTCTGTGGTAATTCTGAAGGGTTATATAATGCTGAAAACTGGATTTCACTAATTTTATGATGAGCACAGCACAGATAGCCCATCATGTAGTTTTGTGCTTAACTACAAATGAAAAAACAAACACATACATAAGTTTTGGTGTATAGATTTAACAATAGAGAGTTGACTGTCAATTGTGACTAAATTGCTTTTGTCCTAGTTAGGAATTGTTCTGGGTCACAGCACTCTCTTGTGGGAAAGATTGCTTAACAATGCACAGTCAAACACAGTATGTAGATTTTGATAGTGATCTTAACAACTGGCAAGCCCTGTGATTCCTAGAGATAGTAACCTTGTTTGCTTGTGTTATGACCAAAAGTGACATGGATATTGCATGTTTCAGATCTTGATCACCAGACTCCAGAGATAAATGCTGTCTATTGTCTAGTTTGTTTGTCTTCAGTCAAATAAAGGATTACACGTTTTTCATTGCCAGTTTGTGTCAGTCAAGTAGTAATCTCAGTTGAACTTTGCCCAACATTTTCTGCCATTCCTTTAGTCATTATGATTATTATTCTTATCTTTAAGGTAATCAGTGTACTTGAGCATACCAGAAAGTAAGAAATCCAAATTATGTTTTGGTGATATAACCTAAGATTTATGTTTTATAACATTTTCTGTATTCTCTTAATATGCATATTCATATGTTCTTTTATTCTCTGTTATGGCATGAATGCCTTTTATAAGTTGGTAAATTATGATTATGATTAATTATATTTGTCATAAGACATTAGTATTAGGCTTATTATATTTTTAACATTACATTCTTTATTCAGTTCCTTCAGGTTTTCCAAAAAAAAAAAGAGTGTATGATGGTGTTTTAACCATGGTTTGTCCACCATATCTTTTACTGGTGATGTGTTCCTTTATTCTCCCCTTCATTTAGTCACTGAAGGTGGTTCATGGTTTAGCCTTTTCTGGATGTTGGCCTTTCACCATTAATAGTATATCTATGATCTTGATCCAGCCAGAAGTTCATGTCGGGGATTTCCAGGGCTGTTGCCCCTGTTCTTCCTCTGAAGCTAATGAATGAAGGTTAAACTGGTTTGTTACTTTTAGAGTCCCTGCAGGACACAGATTGTTGCTGACCACTATGATTGAACTGCACTACTGTTCAGTGTCATCCACAGCTTGGAGGAGAATGAAGGTGTCTTTATCAGATAAAGTCTGTTAGTTTGTGACATCAGGAGAGACAGCAAACACCCAATGGGGTAGATGAGAGACTTATTTTGAGATGAGACATGCTACTAAAAACCACAAAGGGGCATACCACATGCTAACAAAATCACAAAGGGTCATGCCTCATCTCAAGATCATGCAAAGCTGGCTCACAAGTTTGACACAGATGTATCAATTGTGTACATGGAACATGAATCTAATAAGCACAGTGACATCACAGTTGTCTAGGATGTATGTTAGTCACGATGCCACCAGAGGTGTTTTGTTTGACCAGTTACAGGTTATTGTCAATGAAGTGAAATGAAATACTCTAGTGACAGTTAATACTACCACTAAAAAAGATATGGATCTATTAATTCAATATTCCAGGCAAGTAATGGTTGTATTCTGGTACAGGTGGTGCAATGTCTTACAAGTAGACTAGCACTATACTCAATTAGACACTTTCGTGAGGAGTAGCTAAATTACCCCAAGTTATCTTGAGCTAAGGTCAAAGCTCAAAAGAGAGGGACCAATAAAAACTTGGCCAAATTGTGGGTGACCTGTAATGGCTGTATGGGAAGTGATAATCTACTATAGCAGGCACAGATTTCAGCCATGTCTGCTGCAACTCCTGTTCCATAAAATTAACAGAGCTCTGGTATGGTTTTGCTTTTGACCTAGAGAGGACAGAGTAATAGGTTTGTTCCCCCAAGTGAGGCATTTAGCCCAGCTCCACAAGGCTGGATGGGGATTGTTATGTATCAGTAGAAATACATATAAACAAGATCGAGCTCTTAGGTCATACAAAAGTCACCAGAACTCTGGGTATCTTTGTGGTGTATTAAACATGCAGAGTGAAGCTACTACTCTAGATAATTGATACACACTTCTTTTCGGCTAATAGTGACATATGCTATCACTTGCAGAAAAAAAAAACTAGTTGTTTCCAAACTTAGTTCAGGCATTGGTATCTTGGGATTAGACCTGTTGCAGCAATTGTAAACCAGTTTTGCTTTTGTAAAGGTGAGCTGCAGCTCTGCAGAAAACCACCCATTGCCAATTTTTTCAAGATAGCTGCTTTATTAGGAGTTATTTAATCATGCTTTAGGTTACAATTTGATGACAGTAATAATAGAATTAAAATGGTATTGTTTCAGTTGCGGGATTTAGTAATGTGTAATTTTACATACTAGTTGTACACTGACAGTTATTGAACACAGTTACTGTAGAACAAATAAAGAACTGCTCGAATTCTTTCAAAGATAATTTAGGCAAAATATTCGTAATGAACAAAGATGAAATGAGCAGCAATAATTTTTTCAGCACTGAAAATTGTGGAAAACCATTCATTTTTGTCAGGAAGACCTGGTAAGGTCTTTAAAAGCCTAACTCCATCGCTCCCACATCTCTTGTTTTTATTGATGACAAGCTGTAGGTTGTGTTTATCTCACTTTCACAAAATGAAAATATATATATAGAAAATAGGAAATTTGTTGAATTGGCGATATTGGTCATTGACATACTTTAAACTATGTACTTCCACCTGCAAATGATTATTGTTAAAAGGATATCGTTAGCATAAGATAAGCCCAACATTTATATGGCGGAAACCTAAACTCATGAAATTAATAATGGGATAAAAAAAACAAGAAAGTTTCAGAAGTAACATTTCTAGCCTAAATTATTCAGAGATACAAGTTCTTTCTTAATTCTTTCTTGACACAACTTTTTAGTACACAGAATTTCCACAGTCACTTTAAACTTAACAACCTTTATAACATACATTATAAATCATAGTGATTCACACAC
Organism: Limulus polyphemus; assembly: GCF_000517525.1. Taxonomy (NCBI): domain Eukaryota; kingdom Metazoa; phylum Arthropoda; class Merostomata; order Xiphosura; family Limulidae; genus Limulus; species Limulus polyphemus. Next base: position 226,267 of record NW_013667254.1, on the reverse strand, counting down.
TTTACTTACGGTGCCTGCTGTTCGCTTGACTCAATTATCTGTTTCTTCAATCTATCTGCATATCTCTCTATCGCTGGCTTTATTTGCCGGGCTTATATACTAAAAAAGAGGGCGCCTGGCAAAAATTCGGACATTCGCGGGGTTCCTCGATAAATCATGATCCTTCTAGAAACTCCAGCGCACATGCTCCCAGCGTCGCGTGACTTCCGCTGTCGTAACAATATAATAAAATGTGAGTACTAGCTTACGCCACATAAAGGGAAGATATGGTGTACCAATGTTTTCGTTGATGTTATTGAGAGAATATGTTTGGTCTTTAGGCTTGAAATATTCGAAACTTGCAGGTTTTCATGTATAAGATAAAAGTAACTTAATGGGAAAAAATGGTGTTGTCCAATGTTTTCATTAAGGTTAACGAAGAATATGTTGAAATTTGTGAAACAGAAATATTTACAAGGAAAACGAAATTATCTACAAAAGGATAGCATGGTATACTTGACGTTTTTGTTGGTTTGTATGTAATATGTCCAATTTGTTAGAATGGAAATATCTTGTAAATTAACATTTTTGGAAACTATTTTCTTTACATATATTTTTCTGCACAAGATTCGCCTCTAGTGGCTCAGCGAAATTTTTGAAAACTTATAAAGCTAAAAACCGGGTTTTGATACTCGTGGTAGATATGCCATAGATAGCTCATTGTGAATCTTTGCACTTAACAACAAACTCTACATGCTAGTGATCACTGTGGTTGTATGGATTGAGGATGTAAATAACACCTTTGTAGAGTTGCTTGGAAGTTCCTTGGAGTTATACAATAATGCTTTTACTAAAAGGAATCTCATAATCAGGAGATAGTGGCCAGTGTATGTACAATGACTAGAGCTGGACGATCTAATCGATATGATCGATTATCTATGAGCAGCAGTGATATCGATTAGTGTCTCTGTAAACTAATTGATTAATCGAAATTACGTTTAGTGGATCAATGTCACGAAAATAATCGAAATTAGGTTTCCATTTCTATATCTTTTTCAACAATTCCAAGTATCCAAACTACGTGAAATGGGGCTCGTAATTTGAGGGTATAGGGTTCAATTCCACCAACTATAGCAACTGAAGTGTTAAATAAAATGTACATTTGCTTTTTTTGTACATTGTGTTATGTTTCTAATTTTTGTAATGCTATTATTTAATGTTTTATAAGCAGGCGCTAATGTAGGAGATGGTCGGACCTCCATCCATTTTTTCTCCCAGAAATGAATAAGTGCATTTTTTAATAATGTTATATAAGAATTTGTAGCTATAGTGGAGAGAGGTCTAGGGGAATTGAGGCCCTCTCCATTTTTTTAGGAATTAATAACTGTATTATTTAACTTTGTATAGACAGCCACAGATATTGGGGGCCAGCCCCCCCCCCTCCATTTTTCAGAAGTTAATAAAAAGACACACGTTTTTACACTACTATATACTGTCAAAAAGAATCATTAAATGTCAGATTCAGAAATCCACATAGCTGTAGTCCACAGCATTCCAGTTAATTAAGGCCTCAGCGAATAACTCATTAATTCTTAGATAATAACATAAACGTCAATTAAACGTTGTCATGGTAAATTTTTCTGTCTTGGTTCTTTTCAGACACTAACAGTGTATCTAGACTTTTCTGGTGATTTAATGTTTAATGAGTAACCTATTGAACTAAATAATTAATTCAAAAATACATTAATAGATTACAACTGCCTTTTTGAATGTAACTCGTATCTGACGATGACTAGGTTCTATGGGTTAAATTGTTTGTTTGTTTGTTTGTTTGTTTG